>NC_056432.1:21658827-21962067 GCF_018296145.1 Oncorhynchus tshawytscha
ACCTATATATTAGGCGGTGTCAGAGGAAAGCCCATAACATTGTCAGAGACTCCAGTCACCCAAGTTATAGACTGTTTTCTCTGCTACCGCATGGCAAGCGGTACCGGAGAGCCAAGTCTAGGACCAAAAGGCTCTTCAACAGCTTCTACCCCCAAGCCATTAGACTGCTGAACAATTCATAAAAATCGCCCACGGACAATTTACATTACCCCCTTGTACAATGCTGCTACTCGCTGTATGTTTGTTACCTATGCATAGTCACTTCGCTCCCACCTACATGTACAGATTACCTGAACTAGCCTGTACCCCTGCACACTGACTCGGTACGGGTGCCCCCTGTATATAGCTTCGTTATTGTTATTCTTATTGTGTTACTTTTTATTTTAACTTTTTATTTGAGCCTACTTTTTCTTCTTCTTGAACTGCACTGTTGGTTAAGGGCTTGTAAGTAAGCATTTCACAGTAAAGTCTATACTTGTTATATTCGGCGCATGTGGCAAATAAAGTTTGATTTGATTTGAATGTTTTTATTAGCCTAGCATTATTATAATTCCCGTACATCAAACAACTCCATTTCCCCCAAAATAACAGTATTTACTTCCAATTCAGTTGATCAACCACTGGAAGTTGTGCGTAAGAATGGTCTGAGATTTGTGTAGAAATACACTTTCCCGTCAAGTTCAACAATTAAAATTGTTGAACTTGACAATTGTTTTCCCTCTGCGGGAAGTCTTTTTTGTGTGCATGCTCTGTGACACATGGCGAATGAATGAAGGATAGCACTATGGTTTGCCCCGATAGGACCTGAGCAGAGTCATGAGCCGTGAGCCCTGGGGCCTGTCCTGTTTAGTCCATCAGTGAGACCAGGACCAGGTCATGCAGTGCAGTGCAGTGAGGGGTTTAGGGCTCCGAGGCTGCCTGGATCTGGGTTCACGCTGGGTTACAGGAGGGCTCTGAAATGCTCTACAGACCATCCATCACTTGTCTTTCTGCTTTCTGGTTTTGGCTCCCACAGCCTCTCACACTACTCTGACTGTCCAGTCTGTCACAGGGCACATCCACACACAGCCCAGTAGCCAAGACTGAAAAGTAGAGGTTAGCGAGAGGCCTCCTTTCAAGAGCTCTGTACACTACTACTAATTAATACCATATGGTTCATGTATTAAGTACAATGAATGAAAACATTACAAGGATGTTTTGAAATCCAGTGATGCACTACTTTAGTCACTTTGAACATGTTCTCATCTATGTTAGCCAGAAGGAATCCCCTGCTGAATGCTATGTCAGATAACAGACAGAGCAAAGCCATGCTGTGCATAAGTGCTCTGGCATATTATTTTTACAGGTGTCGCCACACTTGGAGGACAGACAGAGACAGTCTGAAAGTCATATATCATGTCTATCTCAGTGCTGTCTGACTGGTGAGACCTAGCAGGAGCACTGGCTGCAACTCTGTAGGCCTGCTGGGAAGCAGATGCGAGGAACAAAGGCAAGAGGTTCCTCTATATGGACAGATACTGTAGGAATGACTCCACTGAACATCACATCCAACATACAGTATTTTTAAACTGTAACCCAAATGCTGATCTCAGCTGATTGCAGACTGCAGAGGCCTCTCTCAGACCCAACATCCACATATGCTACGGTCAAAATGTAAACTCACTGCTCACCAGCCATTCTAGCAACATTCCTTAAATCAACCATTTTAGAGATGTTTCGATGACATCGCATCGTCTTAAAAGTGATACACAGTACAGTGCCAAATAGGGAAAAAGTCTGCACAAACTTTGTTCTGCAGGAGACAGAAAGTCCAACAGGAGACCCTAAGATGGCAATGATATTTCAGTGTCAATCAAGTGAAACAGAGCTCTCTCGGGGGAGGCGCTCAAAGGAAAACAAGCCAGATGACACTTACTAGACACATTTTGGAAAAATCTCGAACAACAGAAGAATGGGATATAAAAACACAAGTTTTGTTCCCAGACTCCCTGGAGAAAAGGTGATTCATATCGAACACACACAGCTAGGGCAAGGGAAGGAGAATTCAAGATGTAAAGAATAAAAAAGACCAAGGTTATTCTGCCAAGAAATGTACATTCACAACTCATTATCACCATCCGGTAGTTGTTTCTCAGTCAGAATAATTTGTGATGTATTTCCCAGATGTTACCATGACAACTTGATTCCCTAGAAAACACCTGTTGGTTCCCAAGAAAACCTGGCCTTTTCAGCAACACAATTAATTTCAACTGAAGCCTTTTTACATGTAGCCTACTTGCACATTTCTTTATGCATGGCTTATGCTTTGACTGCAACTAAAGTATTCAACTCTACATAGAGTATTAAAGTTCCTGTGAGGAGTCACGTAGACAAGTAGCTCTCAAAGCTCTTCAGTGGCGATGGCCAAGGGTCAGGGTCAGTCTGGACGAGCTCTTTGTTGAGAGATGGAATCAGAGGCAGTGTACAGTAAGAAGGTGCACATTCCTCCTATTTAATGAATCCAGGGTGCTGAACACACATGGAGAGATTTGAGACTGCGGAGGTTGATTTGACATCGACCTGTCAAAAGCTTTCTTTCCTGGCCTCTGGCCAAATATCAACTTTATCTTTTTGGAAGGGATTCAACTATCCACCACATCTTGCATTAACATTCACCATGAGATCATGTCAAGATGCTTGAACCACTGTACTGTACATTTCCACAATGAATTCATCTGCTTAATGGAACTCTTAGGAAAAATCAAGACTACAAAGGTGCTGATATACTGAACAGACAAATCCGAAAATATTGGCACCCTTGATAAAGATGAGCATTTAAAATAAATAATACAAATACTGAGCTATATATTTATGCCAAATATTTTTGGGGAAATTATATTATTTTATACTAATACAATTGCTCAGAGAAAAAGATAGGTGTTCAAATTATTGGCACCTGTTTTCAATATCCTCCTCTTGCGAGGATAACGGCACTTAGCCTTTTTCTATAATGTTTTATGAGATTGAAGAACACATTGGGAGGGATGTTAGACCATTCCTTAGTTTATAGAGAATCTTTCCCGATCCTTGATATGCTTCGGTCTGTGCTTATGGACTGCCCTCTTTAATTCAAACCACAGGTTTTCAATGGGGTTCTAGTGCAGAGATGGCCATTGCAAAATGTTGATTTTGTGGTCAATTAACCATTTAATTGTGGTACTTGATAGAGTTCATGATGCTGTTGAGCTTACTTAATAAGGGCCCCAGGACCAGTGGAAGCAAAACAGCTTACAGCGTCAAAGATTCACCACCATATTTTACAGTAGGTATGAGGTTATTTTATGCATCCTTATTTCGATGCCAAACCCACCACTGGTGTGCGTGGCCAAAGAGCTTTATTTTTGTCTCATCTGACCATAGCACTCAGTTCCAATCCAAGTGCCAATGCAGTTTAGCAAACTCCAGGTGATTACATTTGTTGATTTCTCTCAATAAAGGATTTTTTTCTGGCAACCCTTCCAAAGAGCCTATTGGCATGGAGGTGTTGTCTAATTGTAGATTTGGAGACTTGGTGACCCCAAGATGTGGCCAAGTTCTGTAATTCTCCAACAGTGGCCCCTTGTTCTTTTCTTTGCCTCCCAAACCATCTTTCACATGGTGTATGGGGACAAGATAATCTTGGGTCTTCTTCCAGGCAAGTTTACCACTGTTGCAGTGGTTTAAACTTATTAATTGTTGCTCTAATAGTGTTGAGGATTATTTGTATCCATTGCCTAATTTATGAAAGTCAAAAACCATTTATCATTTGAGAGTTCTTTGCCTTTCCCCATGGTGATGGATGACAAATGGATTTTACCTGAGCGTTACCTCATTTCTATAGGAAGCCATGATAGGCCACAATACAGTTCCTTAAACTGATATGAATGCAAATGAAATGTTAGATTTTATCTTTAGGAGTGCCAATAAGTTAGACACTTACCTTTTTGAGATTTTTAAAAACTTGTTAAATAAAATCTCTTTCTCTGAGCAATTGTATTAGTATAAAATAATATAATTGTCCCATTTTTTGGAAAATACAATATAGATTTTTTTGCCCTTTAATCAAGGGTGACAATCATTTTGGATTTGACTATATTCATATCGGCACCCAGAACAAAATCAGCTACTTTTAATGTTAAAGCTATAATATGTAACTTTTTGGGCGACCGGTCTAAATTCACATAGAAATGTGTGTTATAGATCTATAATTTTAATTGAAAGCAAGTCTAAGAAGTGGTAGATCTGTTCTATGTGCACCATTTCTATGCTTCACGCTCTTAAGTTTTGTTTTCGCGTCTTTTATTTTCGGATTTGTACACCAGTTTTAAACAGCTGAAAATATAATATTTGGTTATGGAAAATATATTTCACAGCTGTTTAGATGGTACAATGATTCTCTACACTCTACTTGATTGTTTTGTTACAAACTGAAATTAGGCAAACTGTTGTAATTTTAGCAACCAGGAAATGGCAGAGAGATTTCTGCATAGTGTATCTTTAAGGCTGCCACAAGAGACTAGCCTACTACACAAGTCAGTAGATAATATTATACCGTTTTACAAATCATAGCCACTGATCACGTTTTACTATTAAACCTTTTCACAAATCATAGCCACGGATCACGTTTTACTATTAAACCTTTTCACAAATCATAGCCATGGATCACGTTTTACTATTAAACCTTTTCACAAATCATAGCCACGGATCACGTTTTACTATTAAACCTTTTCACAAATCATAGCCACTGATCACGTTTTACTATTAAACCTTTTCACAAATCATAGCCACTGATCACGTTTTACTATTAAACCTTTTCACAAATCATAGCCACGGATCACGTTTTACTATTAAACCTTTTCACAAATCATAGCCACGGATCACGTTTTACTATTAAACCTTTTCACAAATCATAGCCACGGATCACGTTTTACTATTAAACCTTTTCACAAATCATAGCCACGGATCACGTTTTACTATTAAACCTTTTCACAAATCATAGCCACGGATCACGTTTTACTATTAAACCTTTTCACAAATCATAGCCACGGATTACGTTTTACTATTAAACCTTTTCACAAATCATAGCCACTGATCACGTTTTACTATTAAACCTTTTCACAAATCATAGCCACGGATCACGTTTTACTATTAAACCTTTTCACAAATCATAGCCACGGATCACGTTTTACTATTAAACCTTTTCACAAATCATAGCCACGGATCACGTTTTACTATTAAACCTTTTCACAAATCATAGCCACTGATCACGTTTTACTATTAAACCTTTTCACAAATCATAGCCACGGATCACGTTTTACTCTTAACATTTCTGTTGAGATGGATTTCACAAAAAATGCCTTTTATAGGCCTAGTATTTTATGACATGTACTCAAATAGTCTTTCATAGTTCACTGTTACAAGCACAAAGCACAAGCATCCCACCAATGGAGCTGGAATGAGGTCTGTCAAGTATGTACTTTGTAGATTTTTATAGGACTTGACCTCTGATGTTGACACATGATTTCCGTGCTGACCCCCCAGGGCCAGCCTTGTGTTGCCCCGTCCTCCTCAGGGGCTGACAGCGTCTAGGGGGGCAGACTGCCACAACATGACATTACAGCATGACTTCAGTATGCCAGGGCTCCAGCTGGGTAGAACCTGCCCTGGCGGAGCCAAACAGCCATGGCACTGTGCACTTGAAAACCATCAGGAGGAAATCCATCATTCTTACAGTACATTGCACTGCGCATCACAGGCAATAACTACATCTGAGTGAGCCTGAGAGCTATTGAGCTGCTCCTTTCTAGTTGCTGCAGTTGGACAAAAATATTTTAACAAGAGTTTTACAATGCGGTCATGAGATGCAGGTTTAACTTGAAACTTGAAATTTCAATGGTCTCCTCACTGTAGGTGGAGTATACATCATAAATGGTGTGTGTGTGGGGGGGGGCTCGTCTGTGAGTTACAACAATAATTGAGGGAACACTAGCCGTGAGTGTTCTCAAAGCAAGGAGGTAGGTCTAGGTCTGAATGCCAGTGCTGTTGCAGCCAAATCCACCAAGTGTGTTTGCAAAGTAAAGCTATACTCTGCATTTGGCATCTATAAAGGAAATCCAGACTGACATATGCCCCCTTTATACATTTGAGAATAATGTTGTGTTAATTTTAATCTGGATAGACATCATAGAGATCAATAAATGTTTTGGGTAGGGGTTGGTGTGTTGTGAATATGAAATAATGCCATATGGAATATTCAGAGCAACAAGGCAGGCAGATCATAATAGTATAATGTATGTAATTTCTGTCTGCCTAAACCAATTTGTGATCAATTATAAATTGCTGCATCTGAAATCAAGGTTGGAAATGAAATAGCCTACTTGGAATTTCGGGTTTCCCATGAGCTAGCTAATGATGCCAAGGAAAGTCAGTGATTGTTATTAACCACAACATATCTCCCTTAGTCTCCAACAGGCCAGCCCCTGTCTGACTCCTGCGAGGCTAAATCCATTCAGCACCTCAGCTCAGCCAACTGTTGTTCTTGGATATCCCTGGCCCGAACCGTCGGTCCATAATTGAAAAGACACTGCAGCTCTTAGTGGAGCTTTTCACAGTTCTGACTGGTGTTTGGAGAGCCAGGTCACTGATGTCAGGACCCAGACCCCCAGACCAGGAGACAGCGATAGAATTCAGGTCAGGGAGGATTTAAGTAACAAACCCACACAAACCAAATGTGGCCCTGTGGAGAGGGCTGGCTATGCAGGTCAGTTGAAAGTGAAGTAAAGATATAGTCAAGTCAATCAAATCAAATCAAATTGCAATTGTTACATGCTTCGAAAACAACAGGTGTAGAGGAAGAGTGAAATGCTTACTCCTTTTCCAACAACGCAGAGTAGAAATAGTGACACAAGGAATAAATACACAGTGAATAACGAATAACAATAACGAGTAAAAAATAACATGGCTATATACAGGGAGTACCAGTACTGAGTTTATGTGCAGGGGTACTATCTACATATAGGTAGGGGTAAAGTGACTCGGCAACAGGATAGATAATTGACAGTAGCAGTAGTGTATTTGGTGAGTGTGTGTGTGTGTGGCGTCAGTATGCATGTGTGCGCGTGTTATGTGTGTGTGGGAGTATCTAGTGTGTGTGTGTTTATCTTCATGCATTGGGGTGTCATTGTAAGTATATGAGAGTGTGTGGGTAGTGTCCAATGTGTGTGCATAGAGTCAAGTCAGTGCAGGAGAGAAAAATAATAATAAAGCGAACTGGATGGAATATGGGGAAAAATGCAGTCAATTATTGTTTTTATCTTCAACAAAGAAAATTCTACCAAAAATAATTTACTGAAACTTGTTACTAATAACAGAGTCATGATGAGTCACCAAAATATATTTTGAAAGAGGAATCAAAGTACTTTTAGCATATGTTTTCATTTCTCCAATTAATAATAAAATGAACAGCTGTACAGAAAGACTAATGTGAAGCCCAAATTACAGAGGAGGAACTTCTTGATGCAAATAAAGCCTTTAAGTCTGGCAAAACCAGGGCTGGATGGGATACCGATTGAGGTATACCAAACCTTTTAGATGTACTCAGACGACTGTTATTAGCATGTTTTAACCACTCCTATAAAAATGGTAGATTAGCAGATACTCAAAAAAAGGTCTGATTTCATTACTACTGAAAGAGGACCCAAGTGGTAAAAATAAACATCCAGTCCATTTAAAAAATTTGAGGTCCCTTACACTTCAGTGTTGTGATGCCAAAATTCTAGCAAAATGCATAGCGCAAGGAATTAAAAAGGTATTGTCGGATATTACTCAACCGATCAGGTTTTCGACATGGACAATAATTTGGAGATAATATAAGACAAGTACTGGAAACAATAGAACACTATGAAAAATCTGGGAACCCAGGCCTGATATTCATACCTGACGTTGACAAGGCTTTTGATAAAGTACGACTGGAATTTATATATAAATACCTGGAATATTTCCATTTTGGAGAATCTTTTATACACTGGGTAAAAGTTATGTATAGTAATCCTAGGTGTAAAATCGTAAATAATGGCTACTTCTCAGAAAGTATTAAACTGTCAAGAGGTGTAAAACAAGGTTGTCCACTATCAGCATCTCAATTTATTATGGCCATCAAAATGTTAGCGAATTAATATCAGATCCAACAATAATATCAACGGGCTAGAAATCCAGGGGTTAAAAATAAAGGTGTCATTGTACGCTGATGATTACTGTTTTTTTTTAAATACACAATTTGGATCCTTCCACAGCCTCATAGAGGATCTAGATAATTGTTCTAACCTCTTGATTACAACCAAATTATGATAAGTGTACTATATTACTGTGTAGTTTATCTATAAAATGGTCTGACGGTGAAGTGGACATATCCTGAAAAAAAGTATCTCCCTACAATACATTTTTAATAGAAAGTTAGCTCTGACGAATGCCGTGAGGCCGATACGTAAGCTTATTAAATATCAGTGATACTATCAAGAGCAGTGTGCGATTACCTTTTTCCTTCAATAGAAAGTTAGCAAAAATAGATACGATCTGCTACCATGGAGAGGAAAATACCTGTCTATTTGTGGAAAAATCACCCTGATTAACTGTTTAGTCATTTCCCAGTTTACCTATTTGCTTTTGGCCTTGTCTTCATTTAGCAGCTTGTTTTTAGACCTCTCACTAAAGTTTTCAGTCTTACAAAAGTTATACTTAAATCCAAAACAGTTCTCAAGCAGATTAGTAAGAATGTCTCACCCCATGTTAAAACCTTTCTGGCGCAGGCGTCCCGCTGGCGACCCACTTCAATAACATCCGGTGAAATTTCAGAGCGTGAAATTCAAATGACATAAATGGAAATATTTAACATTCATGAATATACAAGTGTGATACATTAAAAAAAAGCTTAACTTCTTGTTAATCCAGCCGCTGTGTCAGATTTCAAAAAAGCTTTACCGCGAAAGCACACCATGCGATTATCTGAGGACAGCGCCCTGCATATAAAAGCATGAAAAACATTTTTCAACCAGGCAGGTGCGCCACGAAAGTCAGAAATAGCGATATAATAAATGCCTTACCTTTGAGGATCTTCTTCTGTTGGCACTCCAAAAGGTAAATTCCATCTTTATATCCCCAGAAACTCAGTTTAGCTGGTTCGCTTCATTCAATAATCCACCGGTTTCCCTCCTTCAAAATGAATCCCAAACGTTACCAATAAACTTCTCCAAACAAGTCAAACAACGTTTATAATCAAACATCAGGTATCCTAATATGTAAATAAACGATCAATTTTAAGACGGAGAATCGTTTTTGTCTTTACCGAAGATAGACAACAAAGAACACACTCTCATCCACGCGCATGAAAACACTACAGCCAAAATGGGAGCCACTTAGAAAAACTACAAATTCTAGCTAATTTTTCCAAAAATAAGCGTGAAACTCTTTGTAAAGACTGTTGACATCAAGTGGAAGCCCTAGGAACTGCATTATAGGAGGATTTCGCCTCATAATAAACATGACAGCCATTGGAAACAGTGGTAGGCTGAAACTTTTTTGGGTGGTTTGTCCTCTGGGTTTTACCTGCCATATCAGTTCTGTTATACTCACAGATATTATTTTAACAGTTTTAGAAACTTTAGATTGTTTTCTATCCAAAGTATATGCATATCCTAGCTTCTGGGCCTGAGTAACAGGCAGTTTACTTTGGGCATGCATTTCATCCTGGAGTCAAAATACTGCCCCCTAGCTCAAAGAGGTTAATTAAACAAAGTCCCTTTTCCCTTTATTCAGATTAAAACCTCTTTCAGTTATTTGAAAATTAAATAATCTCCAAAATATTGCTATTTTTAAAACAAGCCATAGAATTTGGTTGCAATTTCAGTTTAATCCACCAGAAAAGACAGAACACATATTAACCAAATATTATGGTTAACTCAAATTTACTAATTGATTAAAAAAAACAATATAATCTTTGTAAATTATGTCATAAATAGGGCTGGTGGCGTTATGTCACACATGCAGCTAACAAATATACAGTATATGGAAATGTCTGCTCTACTTAAAATTACAACCAACTAATTGAAGCATTACTGCACAAATGGAAGAGGGAAGTGAAAGGGGGAGAAAGTAAGGGAGGAGACAGCAGGCGGGGTACAAGTCAATATTAGCAAGGTGTTATTAATGTTTTGTACACTCAGTGTATATTATCCATGTCCTCGTTCAGCCACGACTGTAAGAAACATATATAGGGCCTCCCGGGTGGCGCAGTGGTTAAGGGCACTGTACTGTGCCATCAAGGGCGCCAGCTGTGCCATCAGAGACTCTGGGTTCGCGCCCAGGCTCTGTCGTAACCGGCCGCGACCAGGAGGTCTGTGGGGCGATGCACAATTGGCCTAGCGTCGTCCGGGTTAGGGAGGGCTTGGCCGGTAGGGATGTCCTTGTCTCATCGCGCACCAGCGACTCCTGTGGCGGGCCGGGCGCAGTGCACGCTAACCAAGGTTGCCAGGTGCACTGTGTTTCCTCTGACACAGTGGTGCGGCTGGCTTCCGGGTTGGATGCGCGCTGTGTTAAGAAGCAGTGCGGCTTGGTTGGGTTGTGTATCGGAGGACGCATGACTTTCAACCTTCGTCTCTCCCGAGCCCGTACGGGAGTTGTAGCGATGAGACAAGATAGTAGCTACTAAAACAATTTGATACCACGAAATTGGGGTAAAAGGGGTAAAAATAAAAAATAAAAAGAAACATAGAATATGTTATAGAACAAGTTTTTCGGGTCTTGTTGATTTTTCGGGTCTTTCGGGTCTTGTTGATAGTCTCGAACAAGTTTGTTCTCCAGTGACTGCACATTTGCCAATGTGGGCCTTGCACTTTTTCTTTCAAGTCCCGGGATTAAGGCCTAGTCCGGAGTAAGCAGAATGTCCAGATATGCCGACTCGTAGAAATGTTCATCCAAATCAAGGTTTGTAAATGCTGTTCTGATGTCCAGAAGCTGGTTACGGTTATAGGAAATGATAGCAGTGACATTATGTACCAAACAAAGTTGAGATCAGTGTTAAAAAACCCCACAGAATTGGTCAAGAGGAGCCCGTAACATGGCTACTACCCACCGCAGAGCCATTGTGTGTAAGCGTAAATAAGAACTTGGAATGCTTTTCCAGTGTTCATTTTCTAAATTGTAATTACTTCGCTACTATGGCCTATTTATTGCCTTACGTCCTTACTCCATTTGCACACACTGTATATAGATTATTCTATTGTTATTGACTGTACTTTAGTTTATCCCATGTGTAACTCTGTGTTGTTGTTTTTTGTTGCACTGCTTTGCTTTATCTTGGCCAGGTTGCAGTTGTAAATGAGAACTTGTTATCAACTGGTTAAATAAAGGTGAAATAAAACACTTAAAAAAACATAAGCAAGGTTAATTAATCTAAACACTGCCTTGAGTTCCTGAGCCATGATTAAAATTCACACAGATGACAGTGAGCATTTATTCATTCTAAGCCACAGCATAACAAGTTTGTAGATTTCTGCCAACAGCAGAACTGCAATTATCCTGCCTACTTAAAATTCTTTAGCAATCACCTCACCAAATAGGCCACCTAAGCAGACAGGCATGATGATAACTCACAAGAGATGACATTGGGACAGCTGGATGGCTAAAGCCAAATACTGTAAAGTTTTAGCTGTAACTCCCAATACAGTACTTAACCACACATAACAATGTCATAATTCAACATGGCCTTCTAAAATTGTGAGGACATGTCTGACATTTCAGAGGGGTTTTAGCCACCACTGTTGGTTTCCAAACTGAGCAACCTGAAAAATTAATTATTTTGTCCAGCATGTCTAACGCAGGTTGGCGTTTATTGTCATGAATCTTGCTTGCCCTGGAGGCAGAACTGAGTGATTTCTTCTAAATGCGCCAGCTGCAAAGTCAAGATTGTCTATATCGTAAGTCATGAAAACAAAAGCACTTAAAAAAAAGTTTTAAGGTTAGTGTTAGGCATTAGGGTTAGCAGTGTGGTTAAGGTTAGGGTTAAGGCTAGGGTTAGGTTTCAAATCTGATTGTATGACTTTGTGGCAGTGCCAGTTAGTGATCACTCCGTAGAGCTGCCTACAAGGCAAGATTCATAACAATAAATACCAACCTGCATGTCTAGCATGGATAGCCCTCCCAAATGTATTATATAATTATTGTGACTCAATCTGACAATCGCTCAGAAAATCATGTTTTCATGTTTCCCCTGAATGTCAAGTTTCTAAAATATTCTCAGCCATAGTTCCACCAGGTGCCCCTGGCCTGGCCTATGTAATGCTGCCCAAACACACAATCAGCAGGGAGATGTTATTCTCCCCTGGACACATAGTTATGGTTATCAAACCAGGATAACATTAATTACTGTCTTTATGTCTGGCATTCAGGCCTCAGTAGTCTGGAGTGGTGCCCCTCAGACCCAGACAGCACAGACGCTTTGATCTGCACTCAATGACACTATATAGGAACAGAGAGCAAACAGATCTCGTTCCTGTCCAAGCCAGTTAATTATACAATTAAAACATGACATTACATACCATAATTTACATGGTTAATCATTGGAATTACTTTGTTCCGATGTCACATAGCAAAGCTTTAATAACAGATAGATTAGAAAAACATAGCTGTTACCTCATGGATATTGAATTTTTTTAGCACAATAATTATCACTAAAATGTGAATAAATAAATCTCAGTAAGGTTATGGTCGATATTCTGCAATATAGCTTTCTTTAGAGATACTGGAACCAGTATCTTTGCATAGGCTAATTGAAAGTCTATTCACAGAAAAAACTGCTCAAGCAACAGTGTGCTAAGTGGGCTTGGGTTCTGCAATCCAACCTAACCCAAGGGACCCTCTTGTAACAATGTGGGCAGCCGTCCCTTGCTCTATTCAATGAACCAACATGGTCGCCAAGAGGCAGAACCAGACTTCATGAAGGAGCTTTAAACAAACCAACTCAACTGGAAACACCCCACATAAATGTCTGAGCAGAAAGAGACACTTCAGGTCTTTCCCTTTGGTGACCAAAATCACTATGGGATTATGAACAGGTCATAGTAGATGGGAAGGGGTTCTTTGAATGACACATAATTATTCCCTTCCTCCCTCATTCTCATACAGTCCAGTCTATAACTGGCTCTCCCAGGCCAGACCAATTAATTCTGACCCTGAGCCTGTGGGCCTGTTCGCTCGCAGAGCTGCACTGGGAGCAGCTGGATGAAATGTGGCTCATGAGATCTTATGGTAACACAAGCACTATTAGAAAACATTATAAGCATATTTCCCCTTCACATATGGACAGCGTTGTATAAGAGCAGATATTATGGAATGTTGGAATGAGGTGGTGACATTCTATGGGAAATGATGGTAATTACTTAACTCTGTGTTTACTGTCTGAGGCTACTATGCATATTCTGTAGCCTATATGAACCAAATTCTATACTTATTGATTTTCACAGGTACAGCAGATAATTAAGTGATAGCCGGTGTTAGGATATATTTGCATGGGTGTGGCAAACTGTGCCAATATATCTTCCAAACACCGGCTTTGAGGGCATTATCACAACAACCTATTCAAATTATAATTGACATATTTTCATTAAAAAAGTAATTATTTTGATGAATTTATTCATACTATTTCATCCTTTCACGAGATATAATCCCGACACAAATCTAAGGTTGCTACCCAAGCTGGCTGGTTGTTTGTACTGTCGGTTTGGTTGCCAGAGACGTGACCCAGTTGTTAAGTCTTTTTGTCCTGTATCTATGGACGTTCGTTCACTCTAAATGTTTCATTGCCATATTGGCTGGCAACGTTCTTAAACCTTGCTTGCTAGCTAGCCAACTACAGCTAACCTTTCAGGCATGTTAAACAGTGCAGCCAGAATAACAGAAAAGTAGCCCCATTTGTGTTTGTTTAAGCTGTTTTCTAGTGACATTTATTTGGATACATCCATAACAATGAGTTAATGATGCGTGATTTCGCCTAACATAGAAATGTGCTCTCTCATCAGAGGAGGTAGCCAACAACACAGCTAACACAATCACTACAAACTGAAGTTGGAAAGACTGCAAACTATCTGCATTTCATTTAACCTGTTTTCTATTGACATTTCTTTGTATATATCCATAAAAATTATGCCAGCTGATTCATGATTTCAACTGGCTGACAAAAGTTGTCTGCCTGTGTGTTTCATCCCAACATGTTCGTTACTAAGGGACAGCTGGAGAACGAATTTCAATATGGTAACAATGTTGCAAATGTTGAAGAAACAGACTGCAAGGTTTATACAAATCTCCATTGTTGAAAACCAAATGCTAATCTAAAAGACATGGGAGACAATGTCTAGATGCTTTTATAGTGGAGATCAAGTTTATAAATTGCTTGGCTGGGCTGATGAGTCAGTGGATTGGGCAGTCAGATGGAATAGAGTAAATAGGCATTTCAACGTCATAGTTTTAGCCGGTGGGAGCTTGTGGAACAGACATCGGCTGGAATGCGGTTTTAACCAATCATCATCCAGGATTAGACCCACCCATTGTGTAATTAAAAAATAAGACCCGAGGGGTGTGGTATATGGGCAATATACCACAGCTAAGGCCTGTTCATAGGCACAATGCAATCCAGTTTATAATGGAGGTTAAACAACTCAACCTGCCTGCCTAGTGGTGCCTCCCTGAGCCTCTTTCCCTCAATGATAGCACAGGGAATGTTTGGAAAAGCATTGATTTTCTATTAGAACTAAGCAGAATTTCCAGAGTAAAACACATTATTCCCATCTTGCCTCAACATGATATAAACTATTATTACGCTATAACTGTAATACATGCTTGTTTGTGGTGACAATGTAGTTTACTAAAAATGATCAACAGCTGCTCCAAGTGGTTGAGCATGGTATTACTGCATCGTGAATATCAACGTCTAAACAGACTGGTGTACAGAAATATGGGCTACTTAAGTTCGTAATATTAGCAGTTGAGTTAGAACAGTGCACGAACTGTCTAAAATGTTTCATTCTATCATAGAAAATATTGCAAGAGAGATTAATTTTTTCAGACACCTGTTGAGACAACACATTTGCCAATACCAAATTCATATGAACGTTTTAGAAGATGGAGAAATAACATCAAAGTAGAACGATACAAAGTACGTGTGTGATACATTGATGTGCTTTGTCTTACCTTTCCCAAGATTCTCCGAGCCCATATCCTGTTCAAAATCATCAATAGCGGCTTCAAGAGAGTAAATAGCCACTAATAATATCATCAATTCTATCGGATATAACATAGCTCTTGTTCTGTTTAGATACACAACAGCAATGACAACAAAAGTAACAAAACATTATCATTAATTCAAATATCTTTGTGGAAAGACTCCTCTATATGTTAGGTTGTCAATATGACTTTACATCGAGAAAACGGAGGTATGTTTGTTGGTAAAGTGCTATCTTGTTTTAGGCAGGCTCGAGATAGTTGATGCTTCAACCGTTTCCCGCGACTCGAGCATCACCGGGATGTTGAACCTTGTGTATTTTGGGAAATGTCTCCGCCCACTGTGGGCTGTTGACCAATGACATTGCGCCGTTGACACCTACAGAAGATACACCTTCACCCATCCATCCTAAATCGATAAACATCAACTGGTCATTCATTGTCTGCTTATCCCGTAAATAAAACATATTCCAGCTATTATACATATTGAAGCATGTTTGTTTCATATTATTTTTTTAATTCAAGGAACTTGGTTGCATACAAAATGTAAATGTAGAAACAACTTCAGAATTCTAAGTCTGGCCAATAAACATAATCAGGCAACAAACATCTCACTTTCAAGACCCAAATAATGTTCCAGCTCTGTTGCATGGCTGGAACTATCAACATTGTTCAATACTGTTTTTATATAAAGTTATTTTTCCAACAAACTCCACAGTTTATATCAAAGATCAATAAAAGTGAACAAGAAATGAACAGATGGCATCAAAAAGTACCAATATTTACATGCACATACATTGTCAGAACATGCAAACTTTATTTTCTCCAGAAGCCACATGTACACTGCAGTTGGTATGCAGAACGAGAAATAGGAACAGTTCAATGTTTGGCAACCAACTGTTAGAGACTAGGGTGTGGATATGTTTCTTATGAAATAAATAATACAAGAGGCCACAGAGATGAAGGAAGAGACTGATTGTATTGTATGTTTTTGACCCACTATGGCAACATGTCAACGGGTAATCAATTAATGTATCTGTACAATAATGTGGAGAATTTGTTCCTGTCTTATACAAAATAAAACCATTACAGTTTATTCAATATTTCTGAACACCCTCCTCTGAAGCGATCACCCCTCTCAGGTGACCTGACACGGAACAGATAGAAATAACCATAACATTGTTCACTTACTTTTTAAGACACAGGTTTACCTCTTGACATCATCAAAATGGGCAAATTGTATGCATGCAAATATATAGAAGTTGCTGTATTTCTAAATACTTTATGAATTTCCGCTTTACTCGTTGTGCCTAATGCATTTTTAAGTACATTTTTAGCATTTAAAAAAACAACGTTTTATATAAAACATTTGGTCACAATCATGCTGAAGAATGAATCTGGAGATCTCAGCACGTAAAGCTACAGAATGGATGAAGTATATGACCTTAGTGTCTTGTTGCATAGCCCTACTTTCCCTGTCATCAAAACCCTGCTTCTGGGAAATATGCAGTACAGAGCCCAGACGAGTGTGTGGTCATGGCAACACCTGGTCCAACCTACAGTATCTCCGCTACTATCAATAATTGAGCAACACCTTCACTGGAGTAGAGCATACTTTATACAGCATACCTGGTTACATTCCACCCCCAATGTACTGTAGAATAGAAAAGTGCAGAAACTTTTAGCTATCCAAGAATTACATCATCCATCCCAGGGCAACATTTTCAATGATATTATATTACTATCCATGTATAATATCTGAAGCTTTTTAGAGGCAGATGTGAATCATCAACATCAGCGGTTATCATGGGATGGGTAGATAGAAAGATAGAAGGTGTGAACCAGATTTATATTATAATCTGACAGCTGGGAAATCCTCTTCTTAAAAATGGAAGCTTAGATCGGGGGGCAGATCTTAGTCACGTGGGTCCGAGCCAATGGGGAGACTTAAACCTTACCACAAAGGGGTCTGAGCCAATTGAGAGACACAGAGGGTGCTAGGGCCCCAACTCAGCACACTCTCTCATCAGGGATCTGTATTCATCGTTGCTTCTCAAGAACATCCATCCAAAAAGTGCACACTGTTTGTTTATCATCAGATTCCTTATGTTCTTTACTGAGTCTGCAGTTCTAACATTGAAACAGAAGGCAATACAGAGGTTGCAATGCTATCGCAGTTGAGTATCCTCACAAGGAAAATAAATATACACTACTACCTCTTCATAACTGTGGTCAACCAGGTTTATGATTTAAACATGCAGTTGTGTTACTCTGATAATGTCTTCCTAACTGGACTGATATGCTACTAATGCAATTAATGCATGTTTGTTACGTGTTCATGATATATGCTTTTGCACTAGCTTTCATTGTACCCCTCACATTGATTAAATATATTTACCAAAAAGACAATTAAACAAGAAAAATATCAGCAATCATAAGGTAATTAGTAATTTCATTTTTCTCAAATAAAAGTCAGCGTTTCTCAGATAAGGCTGGCTGTACATCTTGTTCTCCTGCAGAACTAGCCAATTGAACAAACTGCTTAAGTGTTGATGCTTTCCAAAAACGGTTGACTTTGCATCTTTACTACAGTATATCTAAAAAGGATAGGCACTTTGTATTAAACATTGGAAGCAGAGAGTATGTAAGAAACATTAGACCTGAAATTATGACAAACTGTAAGCAATTTACATAAGCTAAGTGTTTTTTTTTTTACATCATACAGAAAATGCAGACAGTGAAAAGATAACATCTACAATAGTTTTATATAAAACAAATAACATTTCATTTCCATTCCTAATTTCTCTCTAGTAGTGGTAGTAAAGTTTGATGGTTCAACAGCAGCAAATCAACAATCATTGTCTGGAATGACAGCATCGATCCCTCTGCTCTATCAGGCTGTATCTTCTGACAGGAAGGGAATGGGCTACTATATAATGGATTGGGCTACTGTAAATCCCTTTATATTATCGAATGGTAAGAGTCCCAAAGCAAAGCAATAGCTGTTTAGGATATTTTCCAGTGTGTTTCTTAGGGAAGTTTCAATAAGTATTTCCTAATCATGTGGTATTACACTTGCTTAACAGTGTCTAGGTATTGTCATGGGACTTTCCATTGAGCCGATCATTCTGCTCATCGCAGAGACAGCAAAGAGGGCTGCTGCTTACCCATCTCTACTCTGTGTACCTGTAGGAGGGTTTCTTATGCCACTATCTGGGTCAATATCAAGACTGAAAAATAATTACATTTGATAAAGAAGCAAAGCAAAAGTGCCCTCAATGAAAAATGCCATTGTCTTCAGTGCATAAGACACCTTACAGTTGGTCAGATCCAACTGAATTACCAACAATTCACCAAATACACATCCACTTTCATATTCATCCAGGTCCTAAAAATGCTGCTGTTTTGTTCACATTCAAATGAATTCCACCCCTCCATGATTTATTTCCCATAATTAGCTTATCATACAGCAACCGTGTAAACTAAAACCTTCAAAAAAGATGATAAAACTCATCACGATTCCTCAAAATGCATTAAAAACATCTGTTCAAAGCCATGCTAGCACCATTCATCCTCCTCTGCCTCGTGATAGTACCTGTGTGGCCTGGCACCAGAGTCAGAGCCCAGGCTGGCTTTGCCATTACCACCAAAGGTAAAGTGGCATTCGTTAGGCACCACACGTCTCTTCTGGGGTGGTGGAGGCAGGTGGAGGGCCCCCGGCCTCATTTGAGGACGTGCAGTCCGAGGGGAGCGTGCTCTGGCAGCATAAGGGCTCATCAGCTCGTCCCAGAGGTTGCAGTAGGGGCTACCCTGGCCCTGGGGGTCACTGTGACTATAGCCCAGGAAGGGCTCAGAGCTGATGCGGGTGATGGGGGAGGGGATGTGAGAGGTGCCACTATGCAGCAGGGCATTGTGCTCAGACAGCCCACGGCTCAGCCGGCCAGGACTCAGGGTGGGCAGGCCGCTGCCACACTGGGCAGACATAAAGTGCACAGGGGAGGAGTTTGCAGTCTTGAACGTCACCCCGGGGCGGGGGGTCAGGGGGGTCTGTGGGAGTTGCCTGCGTCCACGGCGAGGTGTGATAGCCCCTGAGGTCAACATCACTGGGCTGCCTTTAACCGAACCACTACCCTAGATGAAAATTGGACAAATCAATTTGAAACAATAAATAAATAAAAAAGATGAGACCGCACAGGAGAGGAGGTGACAGGGGGACAGGGTCACCAGAACGAAGGAAAGAGGAGAGATGGTAAAGAAAGAGAGCATAGTGGGAAAGGACAGACAAAACAACCAGGAAGGACAGAGAGATGAAAGGACAGGACAGTCATTGATGGGAGGGAAAAGATAGAAGACAGACAAAAGGGACAGAAAATGGTGAAGAAGAAGAAGAGTGGAAAGAGAATTGAAAGGCCATGAGTGGTTGCACTAAAGGGCAGAAAGAAGAGAAAGTTGAGTTTCAGTGGAGACAGAAACAGAGAGCAGACAGAGCATCACTAAGAGAGTTGCACACAATATACACTGTGCTGTACTAAATCAGACAGACATAAACTTACGGATAATGTCTAGAGTGTGTATTATTCATTGCATACCCTGATTCCTTTCCTGCCCTGCCCGTATCCTATCCTACCCTGTCCATGCCCTCCCACCTGCTTGTTGATGTTGGGTTCCTGCACCTCGCTTGGGGAGGTGGCACAGCTGGTGGTGGCAGACTTGGTGGTGTGGCAGTGTTCCCTGCTGCTGTAGCGATCACAAGAGTAGTAGCGCTGCTTCTCCCCTGCCGTCGAGTGGTTCTTCCTCTCATGGGAGCGGCCACGGTCCTGCACCCTGTCTCTAGATGAGGGCTCTGCAGCCGGGTCTCCTGGTGCACCTTAGTGGATATACAAACCAGGGTTAGTGTTAGGCCAGGGTTAAGATTGAACCGGGATGTTGACATGAAGCTAGAGTTAGCGTTAGGCCAGGGTTAAGATTGAACCAGGATGTTGACATGAAGCTAGAATTAGGGTTGAAGTTGTGTTTGAGACTAGGGTTAGGCTTGGATGTGGTCAAACCTAGCCTAATCCTAATCCTAGCATTACCCCAATCTTGGCATAATCCTAACTCCAACCCTAGCATATGTTCAATCCTGGCCTCAACCTAACCAAACCCTAAACCCCCTCCACCTCTGAATTCCCAATTCAACAGCTGATTGCACCCATTCTTTACCCTACTCTGAAACATAAGATTCTTAAACACGTACAAAGGACAGACTACTAGCAGGCTTTTTCTTCCCTAAAAATGATCCTCTCCTCAGCATTGCCCTGCTGAGACAAGAGGTGCCCATAAATTAGCAGGTCATTGGGTAGCCTTTGGTCTGTCAGTCCCTTTTATCTGTGTAATAAAGATCAGCTGCAGAGCTCCACTGTAACACCCATTCCTGAACGATGCCTCCATTGAGCATAGTGCTGATCTCTATAACAGATGAATCCCAGCCAGCTGGGCTGTGGTCTGCTTCTCACACTCTGACTGGGTGGAAGGCAGTGAGGCAGTGAGTCAGTGAGGCAACAAGGAAGAGAGGCAGTAAAGCAGTGAGGCAGAGAGGCAGTGAGGATGTGAGAAAGAGAGGCAGTGAGGAAGAGAGGCAGCAAGGCAGTGAGCAAGAGAGGCAGCAAGGCAGTGAGGAAGAAAGGCAGCGAGGCAGTGAGGAAGAGAGGCAGTAAGTAAGAGAGACAGTGAGGAAGAGAGGAAAAGAGACCGTAAGGCAGTGAGGAAGAGTGGCAGAGAGGGCTATACATTCTAGTAACACTGGGGGAACAGTGGGCTTTATGGTTAAATACTCACATTTTGTAATCAGGGTATTGGCATCACTCGTATAACATATAACACCCTGTAACTTCAATGACAAAGAGATCCCTAATTGCACATTAAAAACATGATGTGTTTATAGCGTGTGTCTGTGCACTAACCAATGGTGCTTGGCGTCCTGTCCAGTGACCGCTGCTTCTTGTCCCTCTCTCGGTGGTGGTGGCAGCGGTGGTGGTGATGGTGAGGCCTTTCTTGGGTGCTGGGCCTCTCCAGGGTGTATTCATGCAGGTTCACCTCCTGGGGGCGCTGGGGGGCGTGGGTGGACGCAGAGCGTTTCACTGGGCTGCAGTCAGGAACAGGCTGTGTGGGACCAATAGGAATAGGTGGGGATCACTGACTTGTCCATGAGGATAGGGATCACTGACTAGTTCATGAGGAATAGGGATCACTGACTAGTCCATGAGGAATAAGAATCACTGACTAGTCCATGAGGAATAGGGATTAAAATGAGTCCTATCTCCTATAGCTCGTCCCACCAGCCTCCGCTGGTGTATTCTACAGCTCTCTGACTCCATTGTGAAACACCATTTCCACCTAGTGGAGATACATCTGTCCTGCAGAGCCTTGCTGCAAAAGATAATACTCACATTTTCACTGTCCTCAAAAACATAGCAGCCTACCTAGATTGTTGTTGGTAAAATCATAGACACGACTACCAATTTCCCTAAGTCTTAGATGCCTGCTAGAGGAAAAGAGCATTAAAGAGGAAACTAAGGCAGTGTCCACCTGTAGCAGCATACCATTCTCTCTCCAAAACAGCTCCCTCAGATCACTAGTTTACTACTGACAAACTCCATGGGCTTGGTATCTAAGAGCAGGTTGGCATCAGCAGCTGTGTTTTAATGAGTGTTGTACAGTCCCCACAGAATGATCAAAGGAACAGTCTCCTCGACGAGGCACTGTACCTGGCTAGACCTTTGATTTACAGTTTTACAGTGAGCTTAACTCTCATCCTAAAATCACACAGTATAGCCCCCACATTGTATATGATAGAACACACATGTATACTGGGTTGTTAATGTCCTACCTAGTGTCAAACACTGACATACTGTACAATCATATGCTTGCAGAACCTACCATTTTACACACACACCTGTGCGGCCAGTTAATACTAAATAGAATCTAGTTTAACACATACTAGTACTTTGGGATCAGCAAACAAAGTAGAGGAGGTGTAGAGGAGATGATGAGGGAGAGGAGACAGGGCTACGTACTGCCAGCAGGGTCCCCGGGGAGTGGCGCGAAATGCTCCTCTGTCACACAGCACAGTTGGAGGAGGAGGAGGAGGAAGAGGAGAGGTCCATGGGAAAGCATCAGGCCAGAGAGACCGGAGACAATAGGATGGTAGACGGAGAGAGGTGACATTGAACAGTTATGAGAAGAATAAAGGAGAAGCAGCAGGAAAATGGCAGGTGTCTTAACATGCTTATTAAAAATAAATGATCCGCTTGTAAATATGACATCGTTACGTTTAAATGGCCACTGAGGGAATTTGGCTTTCAGTATGCTCTTTTTAAAGGAAGGTGAAATCTCATTGCGTTTCAGCACCTGACAATAAGACAGAATTACCCATTCCAAGCAGACAGAACTCCCCCATGTCTTTAGATACTCAATAACCCCTTGACCATTAATAGTAAGATATCCTAGAAAACACATCTGGTTCTTTAGCTTTTGTTGTTGTGAGCCAAGCTACTGACCTGGCAGAGAGCCAGGTGGGGCAAGTCTATCGGCCAGAGCTGCCTCTAGGGAATCAAAAGGGTTTCATACATATTAAAAGGTGCTGAAACCACTAAATCAACAAGTACAGCCTCTTATCATCCAGCACTCCAGTTTAAAAGGATTTGGGCTTAGCTTCTCACTGGGCTTCTTTGAAAATGAAACAAGGGGCATTTTCCCTCTTCGAGAGGCTTCATGTGAGGGTTCATGTCTGCCCTGGGTGTCACATGTCACTAGTGCACAAAGAGGATGTTGAGGAGGTGGAGGCATGCTGGGAGATTTACGGCCCTGATCGTGCTGGCATCGCCAGGGAGAAGGAAATGAGGCATTACCCCAAAAAGGAAGGGAAAAAATGTAATTAAGCGATGGAAAACCAACCCGGAGACAGAGGTAAATCCATCATCTGTTTCAGGGTAGAGTTCAGGGTACATGCCTCCACATTTCACTCTAACAATAGCAAGCCATCTCAGAAAGGCCATCTCTAACTGTATTGTTGAAGGATTTCCTGCCCTTAGAAGAGGTGAGAAAAATTACACAACAGGTCACGAGGCAATCCTCTTCTCCTCTCATCCCATTTATCGCTCTTTACATTCTCTATCCTTTAGTAACTTGATTACTCTCTTCCTCCCTGAACGCATGAGGGATCACCCCTCTCATTTTCTACACCCATCCATTTTGAGCCACTATAATCAGTTGGCAGCAGAGGAAAAACGATACTGGACAAATAGTTGGCGGTCTGCCAGACTCTAATCAAATTCTCAAAGACTTCTTCTGTGCACTAAAAGTAGGATCAACACACATCCATTCTAACCTGAAAGGAATGCACTTAAACACAACAATCGATTAACATCAATATTACTCAGGAAATGAGGAGCTATTTATATTTCTTGGGATGAATTGAAGGGAAAAAAAATTCAGCAGTTATACTGCAGTAATATCGAATGAAATTCAACCCCCCCATAGAGATGGCCCCCTGACCATAGTAATCTATCCACAATATAGCCAATGAGAAACACCATGCAACCATGCTTTCCCTAAGAGAGTATAGTTATGGCATGGAGCATCTGCTGTGCTTCACAAATGATGTGTGTGTGTGTTAGGGTGTATCTGTACCTGCAGCTCTGCGTTGAGGCGAGGCATGGACACAGCTCTTCCCTGGCTCTCCAGTCCAGACCCAGGACCAGGCACTGTGCTGCAACTGGTGTCCATCTTCCTCATCTCCACTGACTCCTGAGGGACATATCACACACATACGTATACATACACGAGTGCATGCATGCACACACACAGATAAGTGCCTTGCACAGAGATAAGTACATCCAGTCAAGTAAAGTACTGTGAACAGATACATCAGGAGAGAAAATGCAGGTAGCAGGCCATGATGTTCATGTATGTGTAATAAAGCAGAGGGCAGTCTGGTCTGGCTACAGTACCTGGGGGATGGTTAGGTTTGGGACATCCTCAGACTGGCCCCTTTGGACAGGTGTATTATTCCTGGGTCTGTGGACCTCTCTAGACTTCTCTGACACCCAGGAGGATGATCCTTTCATGGTGCCGTCATGGCCTGGCCTGAATTATTAGACATAAACAGATGAAGATGTTACTGTCATTCTATTATTATTTAATCTTTTTGCCAGGATAGTCCACTCCACTCAGTTACAATTGCCACTGTTTTCCAGGTGGTCCGGTCATAGAACTATCATCTGATTGTTTTAAAGTTAAAAGCTTTAAAATTATAAAGTATTATAGCATTTTATCCCAAGACAAGAGAGACATGGCCACTGGCTGTATGTTAGTGAACTCACAGTGTGCCTCCGTTGTTGAGCAGGGTGGAGCTGGGTCTAGGTAGGGCCTGAGACTGGGGCTGAGGCAGTAGCTCACAGGGAGGCTCCACGTTGGTCATGGCCTTCTCCTTCACTTTCTCCTGCTTGTGAGTCAGGGGCAGTATTGGTTTAAACAGAGCCCCCACCTTCCCCTGTTGATGAAAGACGGCAAGATGCTGATATACTGAACATACTGCACAATTTTGATCCAGGTCTCTACCTTCAGAATATAATCAATCACAACTTGAAATTTGAATCAGCATATTGGTTTTGGCAGGACATGGTAAAAACATTTTCATGGGGGGGAATTTGTGACTCCTGGGTATCAGTAATAATGTGTGTGTGTGTGTGCGTGCGTGCACTACCTGGGAGCCAGTAGCATTCTGCTGCTGCTGTTGCTGTTCCTTGAGCCTCTTGGCTCTGTTCTGCTTGTAGTAGTCAAAGATCATCAGGGCTGCATACACCTTCCCAACAGTAAGCTCATTGGCTGAAAGAGAGACACAGAGGAGTGGGTGAGGAAAACTGCTTTCTCATCCATCTCTATTGGTCTCATCCAAACCCTTTGATATCACTTAATCTCCAATACAATTCAGTCAAGCCAAAGGTATCACTTGTAACAAAGAGTGATTTAGCTGTTTGAAGAAATTTGGTGCATGCCAGGCTTGAGAGAAGGAGCATCTGTCTAGAATATCATTGTTCTCAGGTGAGATACTTAGATCCTGCCACAAGATGTCAGTGGAGACAAAGCCAACGACTAGAATCTTAACTGATGGCAAAGTAAGAGCAAGGGTTCTAGTTGTTATGGCAATATATGTGTCATATTGTTTCAGAGTGAGGAGTGTGGGGCTTGCCACTTTAAGATGTAGCATGAAATACACTCCAAGTATCCTTTTTGTAAATATTAAATATATCAGTGACAAGGACAAGGATCAGTGACAAGGTTCCGAGGGGACTGCCATGCAGATGTGCTTACGTTTGTGTGGTGTCACCAACAGATCCATAGTTTTCTGTGAGAGGCTTGGCCAAACCTGGGAGAGCTCTTTCTTCAGCTCAGCATCAGAGAGACGCTGGGCAACCATCCCTGAGGAGAGGATCACAAGAGAAAATAGAATCATCTAGCATCAAATACACACAATGATCTAATTCAAGAAGTACAAGCAACAAAGACAGGAAAGTAAACATGAGTTTTTAGAGTCTTTGTGGAGATGAAGCAGACAGAGAATAAAGAATAGCTCATTAAAAGCGGCAGTGAGCAGTGAAACTAGAGAAAAGCATAATGTACAGTGCCATCCTTCACTCTACAGGCCCTAAACACAAAGCCCACCACAGAGTAGGCTAATGACACCCAATGGGACCCAAATATACTAATGCAAACCCCTCTGTAAGCAACAAACAAGCAGCATTTGCACCTGCTACACATCCAGGGGACATAACGCCTGCCTGCCTGCCTGCCTGCCTGCCTGCCTGCCTGCCTGCCTTGCCTGTCTGTCTGTCTGTCTGTCTGTCTGTCTGTCTGTCTGTCTGTCTGTCTGTCTGTCTGTCTGTCTGTCTGTCTGTCTCTGTCTGTCTGTCTGTCTGTCTGTCTGTCTGTCTGTCTGTCTGTCTGTCTGTCTGTCTGTCTGTCTGTCTGTCTGTCTGTCTGTCTGTCTGTCTGTCTGTCTGTCTGTCTGTCTGTGAAGACAACAAGCTACATTTACAACTCATGTTTTTTGCTTGAGTTAAAATGCATTGCCTCTTTTGTTTTTATTTCGCCTTTATTTAACCAGGTAGGCCAGTTGAGAAACAAGTTCTCATTTACAACTGCAACCTGGCCAAGATAAAGCAAAGCAGTGCAACAAAAACAACAACACAGAGTTACACATAAACAAACGTACAGTCAATAACACAAAAAATCTATGTACAGTGTGTGCAAATGTAGAAGATTAGGGAGGTAAGGCAATAAATAGGCCATAGAGGAGAAATAATTACAATTTAGCATTAACACTGGAGTGATAGATGTGCAGATGATGATGTGCAAGTAGAGATACTGGGGTGCACAAGAGAAAAAAGATAAATAACAATATGGGGATGAGGTAGTTGGGTGTGCTATTTACAGACTGGCTGTGTAAAGGTACAGTGATCGGTAAGCTGTTCTAACAGCCGATCCTTAAAGTTAGAGAGGGAGATATAAGTCTCCAGCTTTAGTGATTTTTGCAATTCGTTCCAGTCATTGGCAGCAGAGAACTGGAAGGAAAGGTGGCCAAAGGGGGTGTTGGCTTTGGGGATGACCAGTGAACTATACCTGCTGGAGCGCGTGCTACGGGTGGATGTTGTTATCCTGACCAGTGAGCTGAGATAAGTCGGGGCTTTACCTAGCAAAGACTTATAGATGACCTGAATCCAGTGGGTTTGGCGACGAATATGTAGCGAGGGCCAGCCGACGAGAGCATACAGGTCGCAGTGGTGGGTAGTATATGGGGTTTGAAGACAAAACGTATGGCACTGTGTTAGACTACATCCAGTTTGCTGAGTAGAGTGTTGGAGGCTATTATGTAAATAACATCGCCGAAGTCAAGGATTGGTAGGATAGTCAGTTTTACGAGGGTATGTTTGGCAGCATGAGTGAAGGAGGCTTTGTTTGCGAAATAGGAAGCCGATTCTAGATTTAATTTTGGATTGAAGATGCTTAATGTGAGTCTGGAAGGAGAATTTACAGTCTAACCAGACACCAAGGTATTTGTAGTTGTCCACATATTCTAAGTCAGAACCGTCCAGAGTAGTGATGCTAGTCAGGCGTGTGAGTGCTGGCAGCAATAGGTTGAAAAGGATGCATTTAGTTTTACTAGCATTTTAAAGCAGTTGGAGGCAACGGAAAGAGTGTTGTATGGCATTGAAGCTCGTTTGGAGGTTTGTTAACACAGTGTCCAAAGAAGGGCCAGATGTATACAGAATGGTGTCGTCTGCGTAGAGGTGGATCAGAGAATCACCAGCAGCAAGAGCAACATCATTGATATATACAGAGAAAAGAGTCGGCCCTAGAATTGAACCCTGTGGCACCCCCATGGAGACTGCCAGAGGTCCGGACAACAGGCCCTCCGATTTGACACACTGAACTCTATCTGAGAAGTAGTTGGTGAACCAGGTGAGGCAGTCATTTGAAAAACCAAGGCTTTTGAGTCTGTCGATAAGAATGCAGTGATTGACAGAGTCAAAATCCTTGGCCAGGTCGATGAAGATGGCGGCACAGTACTGTCTTTTATCGATGCCGGTTATGATATCGTTTAGGACCTTGAGCGTGGCTGAGGTGCACCCATGACCAGCTCGGAAACCAGATTGCATAGTAGAGAAGGTACGATGGGATTCGAAATGATCGGTGATTTGTTTGTTAACTTGGCTTTCAAAGATTTTAGAAAGGCAGGGCAGAATGGATATAGGTCTATAACAGTTTGGGTCTAGAGTGTCTCCCCCTTTGAAGAGGGGGGATGACCGTGGCAGCTTTCCAATCTTTGGGGATCTCAGATGATACGAAAGAGAGGTTGAACAGGCTAGTAATAGGGGTTGCAGCAATTTCGGCTGATAATTTTAGAAAGAGAGGATCCAGATTGTCTAGCCCAGCTGATTTGTAGGGATCTAATCAAGTTGGCCTCATTAAAAGTGAAGGATAGATTCCAGAGGCACAGTATGCACCGCTCCTATCATGAATCACCAAATCCAAGAGTGTGTTGGGCAGTGGAATTTTAGCAGACACCCAGCAGCTGACAGGGCAGGCATAGGGAGAGAGAAAAGAGAGGGGTGAGTGGACAGGCAAGAGGGGGCACAGGATAGGGAGGGAGAGGGAACAGAGGAAGGGGACAGGGAGGAGGGAGGAGGGAGAGAGAGGGGCCGGGGGGGACAGGGGAAGGGGAGGGGGCAGAGGATAGGGAGAGAGAGGGGACAGGGGAGAGGCAGAGAGAAGGGGCAGGGGAGAGAGAGAGAAGGGACAGGGGTGGGGACAGATGATAGGAAGAGAGAGGGGACAGGGGAGAAGGGAAGATAATAGGAAAAGAGAGGGGACAGGGGAGAGGGCAGAGTACAGGGAAAGAGAGGGGACAGAACTGTCTGACCTGAGGCCAGTTTGATCTCCAGAGCCGTACGGATCAGGGCCATGAGTGTAGAGGTGAAGTGGACTGTGTTGTCATCAGCGATGGGCATGTTCATCTTGACTAGCCGCTGGAGAGAGTGTGTGGAGGGAGGGAAGGTTAGAACACACTTTTACTGTTAACACTTCAGCCAGACCATTGGCTAATCAGGAGAAACCAGACTGTGTGCTGCTGGTGATATTCACAGAGGACTCATGTAGAGTATATTGAGTGCTTTACCATGCTTTTATTTCAACAATACAATAAGATGTGATTGTTTGTTCTTCAGATTTGGTCTTGTAAATGAATCATATGGAAGGTTTTAGGATTTGGTCGGGATAATTTAACTACAGCACACAAAACGCTTTCTCAACTAGTACAACAAGGAGACAAACTAAACATTGCCATTCACTTCTATTGGCTACAGTATGCACTATGCTGCAAGTCAAAGTGCACCGGTGCAAGACTGACATTGATCAAAATAATGGTGAGAAAAGGCATGTACGCATAACCATGGAAGCGCCTCAAAGATCTCAGGAGCTCGACTCTGTGGTTGCCTCCTAACAATCATAAAATTAGTTTAAAAAAGAATCAGTCCTGCTCAAGTCAGTAACACCTTGAGGACTAAGACCTAGCATCTACAGAAAAACCACGTGTCACACACAGTCCATTCAAAATAACCTGAACTGCTTATCAAAGGGATGATATCTACACCCCTACATGCATACATAGCACTACGTTTTATATTTAAGCTATTGTGGTAGAGTTGAGCTCCCCTGAACACAAAAAGCATTCACCTACTATCAGAGGCAGTGCAAAAGTAAGGCTGACCCAAGTCAGAATGAGAGAGGAGAGGAGGGGAGGGGTGAGACAAACACACCTACCCACACATGGGAACACCCATCGATAGAGAGAAAGTAGAGATGAAAGAAAGGATGAGAGAGAATGAGAGATAGAAACAGAGGGAGTAAAACACACAGAAGCCACACACACTGGCAAGACAAAAACCCTCAGTAGGCACACAACTCGGGGGATAGATTCAAATAAGGTAAGGGAGAGGGAGAGCAATACTAAACCCCTTTCAAATAAGACTGTATATTGATTGATACATGATTGAAATTGTCTGGGGACAGTGCTCGATAGGTCTACTTTTTGTATGCATTGTAAAATAACATATACAGATTATTCCAATTATTCATCTGTGCATGTCTGCTGTGTTGGATGTATTAAATGACAGAGGATGGATTATATGAAATCTTATGATGTAATTATTATCCATATTTTAGGAGTTTAACACCTACCACTGTAAATGTAACAACATGCTTAGTAACAAGCGTTCACATAGTGTTGATACTGTATGTATCTCATGGTCTACTGTTTCTCTCTGCCTTTAGTGGACATCACCACACCAGCTGCTCCAAAGAAAGAAGGGGAGGGAGGTGGGGGGCTACACCAAAAAGATCAGAGCGCTAGCAAAACAAACAAGAGAACATTGCAGAGCACAGAGATTGGCAGGAGGTTAAGCCAATGGGAAGGCAGGTCAAGCAGAGGGAGTGGCTACCTTGTAGGCGACTCTTGGCGGACATTTCTTTCCCAAACCTAAGGGTGGGGACATGTGGAGGAGTATCTGATACATATCGAGGTACTTGATACGGCCACTTCACAGAGTAGGAAACAAAAAAACAAATATAGAAGAATAGGGAAGTTAAAGAAGGAGGAGAGGAATACAAAGGAAAAAATAAATACAAAATTAACCAAAAGGAAAAAACAAAAAACAGAAATCTGTGTTATTTAGATTTCCAGTAGTGACATGGAGATGGATGCCATCTTTGGCCACGGTGGACCAGGGATGCATCAGTGCGGTGGTGAACTCAGCTCAGGAAGAAGTGAGCTGCTCAGATCCCTGAGGGGAGACATGGAATGGAAGAGTGAGTCTGTAGTGAGACGCAGAACACACAGGATGCTAATGGGGAGAGAATGACATGACAGCATCGTACGTAGTGAGGATGTCTGCTTCCGCATGCTGAGAGACATCCAGGGGGGAGGGGGTTCACCAAGAGCACGGAAACAAAGGTATCAATGCCAGAATTAATTAAAGCCTTCTCTTCTCTTTACAACGTTTACATCTAGGATCCCAAAAACACATTACAGTATGTAAATATGTGGATCAGATGTTTTCAAGATCTGAATCAAATGATCAATTTGGGACTAAACATCAGTTATTAATGTTTAATCTAACTGTACATAGATAGGAGACGGACCAGGTACAGACCAGAATGTGTTCACTTTATACCTCGACCTACCATATAGAAAGCAGGCATTGTGTAGGGATTCCAATGTCAGGCAAAGTTGGGGCTTTGAAAGCTTTGTTTCCTGTCCAGCGTCATTAACCAAAGCCAGTCAGTATAGAAGGGCAGGAGCTAGTGTGTAGGCGAGTCATTGGTGCACAGCCATTCACTTTTGTCTCTTGGCATAGGAACACAAAGCACCCTTGTGGAGGAAATGTTCTGGGGTTGCTAACCTTGTAAGCTACCCTATTAGGGCAGTTCTTCCCTAAGCCAAGGGGGGGCGAGATAATTCGTAACAAGTTGTACATATCGTTATAGCGAATCCGTCCGCTGCAAAAAGAACAAGCAGATATATAGAAACAACAACTTCAGGACAGCTTCAAGAGAACAATGATAATCAGAGGGCTGACTGCGTACTAGGAGGTGTGCTATCATACCATCTACATAGAGGAGTGTCAGAAAGTCACAAAGTGTCAGGCAGTGTCAGTCAGTCCCCTCCATACTAGTAGCAGTAATACTAGATTCCACTCTGACTGGGTGAGATACAGTAGGAGCCCCAGCCAGCCAGATGGAGGGAGGGAGGGAAAGAGAAAGGGCAGGGGACACATACCAGGCAGCAGGGTCGTACTCAGCCCAAACACGGATGAATTCATCCAGATGATGAGGCCCCAGTATAGAAGAGTCTCGAGTCAGGTATTCAAAGTTATCCATGATCACAGCCACAAACAGATTAAGCATCTGGAAGAGAGGTTTAACAAGGATTTATAGGAATAGACACAGTATGACAACAAAATCGACAGCTAAATAGTTTTGCATAACATTAGATCAAATCAAATATTTTTTTTCTATTTAAATAGTTTTGCATAACATTAGGTAACTACTAATCCTACGTTTCAGACTTATTACCAGACTGCACATCAGTGGAGGCTGCTTAGGGAAGGACGGCTCATAATAATGGCTGGAACTGAGTAAATGGAAACCATGTGTTTGATGTAGATCATCGGATGGGGCCACAGTGTCTCCTGACCCCTCCTGTCTCAGCCTCCAGTATTTATGCTTCTCTGTGAGGACCTGAGCCCTAGGACCATGCCTCAGGACTACCTGGCATGATGACTCCTTGCTGTCCCCAGTCCACCTGGCCGTGCTGCTGCTCCAGTTTCAACTGTTCTGCCTGCGGATATGGAACCCTGACCTGTTCACCGGACGTGCTACCTGTCCCAGACCTGCTGTCTAGAGACAGCAGGATCGGTAGAGATACTCTTAATGATCGGCTATGAAAAGCCAACTGACATTTACTCCTGAGGTGCTGACTTGTTGCACCCTCGACAACTACTGTGATTATTATTATTTGACCATGCTGGTCATTTATGAACATTTGAACATCTTGGCCATGTTCTGTTATAATCTCCACCCGACACAGCAAGAAGAGGACTGGCCACCCCTCATAGCCTGGTTCCTCTCTAGGTTTCTTCTTAGGTTTTGGCCTTTCTAGGGAATTTTTCCTAGCCACCGTGCTTCTACACCTGCATTGCTTACTGTTTGGGGTTTTAGGCTGGGTTTCTGTACAGCACTTTGAGATATCAGCTGATGTAAGAAGTGCTATATAAATACATTTTATTTTAAATTTGATACCATTTCACGTCAGTCATTACCATGAGCAAGTCCTCCCCAATGAAGGTGCCACCAACCTCCTGTGCTGCACATCAACACAAATCTAATGGTTATGTGTGTATGTTGGATGACATCAGTACTAACCAGGAAAGAGCAGAGGAAGATGAAGGACACAAAGTAGAAGTAGGCAAAGTCGCTGCCACACTCCTTCCCCAGGTTGCCTGACCTCTCATCACAGGCTCTGTGACTCAAACACGACAGCATGATCTCATGCCACGCCTCCCCTGTGGCACTCCTGGAGAACACAGGGGTGGACAGACAGACGGACAGACGGACAATGGACAGACAGACAGAAAATCAGCAGACAGACAATGGACAGACAGACAGAAAATCAGCAGACAGACAGTGGACAGACAGACAGAAATAGTGACATACAGCAACAACAAAAAAGTGATTTTATTTTGAGTCATTTGGAGATGTTCACAGTGTACTAAAACATGTTCCCAGTTCCTGTTCCAACTCTGGTGGAGGATCCTTCAGAGTAGCAACTCAAACTGCATGCTCACTCTGCTGCTTGCCAGAACAGGGAAGAGGCCAGAGCAGGGTGGCTGTTCAAATAATCTCTGTTTCCTGGAGTTAGTTGACTAATATAAACCTATCATCATAAACCTGATGATCTGGACTGGAGGTCCCTGAGGGAACAAAGGGATGGTGTGGCAGAGTGGGAGAGGAGGACACAAGACCACTTTCATTCCCAGGCAATGTTACCCAGAAGACCTGGGGGTGGAGCCTGGCACAGTACAGAGCACACAGCCCACTCTGCTGCATGCACCAATTACAAGAGAATATATAGAAACCCTGGCTTACAGTCACAAGAGGGAGAGGGAGAGGGAGAGGGAGAGGGGGAGGGGAAGAGATGAGAGAGGGAGAGAAACAGGGACAGGGTTATTTAATAATGTATATACCTGAACAGTAGCATGAGAGCCTGAAGAAAAGTGCGGAAGTTGTTGTGGTGAGTGATGGATGTGTCCTCGTTGAGCTCAATGTTTCCGAACACCTGGAAAAGTAAGGGATCGATTATACCCACAGATCATGACAGTAAATGCCTTACATTGCATAACAATTTTCTTATTCAATAAAAAACACAATTTCACACCATTAGTCTGTAGGCATGTATAATCAAATTATTTTGAGGGAACATTTAAGGGGATAGTGGAAGCAGCACCCACCTGCATACCGATGATGGCATAGATGAAGAACAGCATTGCTATCAGAAGGCAAACATAGGGCAGGGCCTGGAAGTAGAGGATTTTTTAGGCTTGAGTGGGTGGGATCATTAGGCCCATGGCAGTGGGTGAGTGTCACACCATGACCTTAGAGAACTGTTTATTCTCTGTTGGTTGGGGCGTGATAGTGACTACGGTTGGTCATCTAGGTGATTAATGGTTTATGTTGGCCTGGTATGGTTCCCAATCAGAGACAGCTGTGTATCGTTGTCTCTGATTGGAGATCATATTTAGGCAGCCATTTCCTCATTGTGCTTTGTGGGATCTTGTCTACGGATAGTTGCCTGTAGCGTCACGTTTTGTTTGGCAGTTTGTTGTTTTTGTTCGGTGTTCATTTATTAAAGGATAATGTACGCCTACCACGCTGCACCTTGGTCTCCTTCTAACGACGGACGTGAAAGAAGATCCCACCAATAACGGACCAAGCAGCGTGCCCGGGAGATAATGGCATCCTGGTCTTTGGAGGAGATTAGGGAGAGAACATCCTGGACTTGGGACAACATAACAGCAGGAGAGAAGAGCCTGCCATGGAGGCAGGCGGAAGCAGCGAAGGAGAGACAGCGACGAAGTTGGGGAGGTAGGCCACAGAAACCCCAATATGTTTTGGGGGGAGGCACATGGTGCAGTCGGCGGAGCCGAGGAGTGAACCAGAGCCAGTCTGGGAGAAGGAGAATTTGGAGGAGAGAGAAATTGTTGAGTTGGTGGAGGATGAGTTGGTGGAGGATTTTAGAATAAAGGAACGTGTTGTCAGTTTGGTGCCACCTGAGTCAGCTCCCCGTACTCGTCCTGAGAAGTGGATTAAAGTTCCGGTACCTTTGATGCCGGCATTACGCACCAGGTCACCAGTACATCTCCACAGCCTGGTACGTCCTGTGCCTGCTCCTCACACTCTCCCTCAAGTGCGTGTCCCCAGTCAGGTCCGTCCTGTTCCTGCTCCTCGCACTCGCCCTGAGGTGCGTGTCATCAGCCCGGTGCCACCTGTACCGGTCCCACGCATCAGGCCTCCAGTACGCCTCCACAGTCCAGAGCTTCCGGCAACAGTTCCCAGTCCAGAGCTTCCTGCGACAGTTCCCAGTCCAGAGCTTCCGGCAACAGTTCCCAGTCCAGAGCTTCCGGCGACAGTTCCCAGTCCAGAGCTTCCGGCGACAGTTCCCAGTCCAGAGCTTCCGGCGACAGTTCCCAGTCCAGAGCTTCCGGCGACAGTTCCCAGTCCAGAGCTTCCGGCGACAGTTCCCAGTCCAGAGCTTCCGGCGACAGTTCCCACACTAGAGCTGCCATGGAGGAAGACGTTGTATCAGCGAGCGGAGTGGGTACTTCGCCCGCACCGGAGCCGCCCCCGACGGTAGATGCCCATCCTGACCCTCCCCTATTGAGTCAGGTTTTGCGGTCGGTGTCCGCATCTCTGGAGGGGGGGGGGGGTTCTGTCACGCCCTGACCATAGAGAGCTGTGTATTCTCTGTTAGTTGGGGCGTGATAGTGACTAGGGTGGGTCATCTAGGTGATTAACGGTTTATGTTGGCTTGTTTGTTTTTGTTCGGTGAGTTTCGATTCATTAAAATATATGGAACTCTACGCACGCTGCGCCTTGGTCCAATCATTATAACGATCGTGACAGTGAGGTGTGTCTGTGTGTGCAGGTGTTTGTGTGTGTGTGTATCACCTTAAAGGACTGGACGAAGGTCCACAGCAGGATACGGATGGTGTAGCCTTGCCTCAGTAGTTTGATGAGACGAGCTGCTCTGAACAGCCTCAGAAAACTCAGGTTCAAAAGCCGGTCCTGTGGGGCCGGGTGACAAAAACCTTACAGCCCATTCACTGGAGGCATTCAAAACATGACCCCAGATCACTACATAACGACAATAATGCAGATTAAATAACATGATTTTATTGGGTTGGTCTAGTTTCAATTTGCTGAAGGAGGCCAAACAATGCAGCCACACAGATCTGTACACACAGTGCTGTAGATAAAGTAAAGACTGGAAGGAGAAAAAGTAATGGGACAGGAGGGGTAGTCATTCACCCTGTGGTGGAAAAAGTAATGGGACAGGAGGGGTAGTCATTCACCCCGTGGTGGAAAAAGTAATGGGACAGGTGGTGTAGTCTTTCACTCCGTGGTGGAAAAAGTAATGGGAAGGGAAGGGTAGTCATTCACCCCGTGCTGGAAAAAGTAATGGGACAGGAGGGGTAGTCATTCACCCCGATATGGAAAAAGTAATGGGACAGGAGGAGTAGTCATTCACCCCGTGGTGGAAAAAGTAATGGGACAGGACTGGTAGTCATTCACCCCGTGGTGGAAAAAGTAATGGGACAGGAGGGGTAGTCATTCACCCCGTGGTGAAAAAAGTAATGGGACAGGAGGGGTTGTCATTCACCCCGTGGTGGAAAAAGTAATGGGACAGGAGGGGTTGTCATTCACCCCGTGGTGGAAAAAGTAATGGGACAGGAGGGGTTGTCATTCACCCCGTGGTGGAAAAAGTACCCACATGTCATACTTGAGTAAAAGTAAAGATACCTTCATAGAAAATGACTCAAGTAAAAGAGAAAGTCACCCAGTAAAATACTACTTGAGTAAAAGTCTAAAAGTATTTGGTTTTAAATATACTTAAGTATCAAAAGTAAATGTAATTGCTAAAATATACTTAAGTATTGAAAGTAAAAGTATAATATTGTCCTTATATTAAGCAAACCAGACGGCCACATTGTCTAGTTTTTTTTATTTACGGATAGCCAGGGGAACACTCCAACACTCAGACATCATTTATAAACGATGCATAAGTGTTTAGTGAGTCCACCAGATCAGAGGCAATAGCGATGACCAGGGATGTTCTCTTGATAAGTGCATGAATTTGTCAAATTTTCCTGTCCTGCTAAGCATTCAAAATGTAACGAGTACTTTTGGGTGTCAGGATAAATGTATAGAGTAAAAAGTACATAATTTTCTTTAGGAATGTAGTAAAAGTGGTCAAAAATATAAATAGTAAAGTACAGATACCCCAAAAAACTACTTCTGTAGTACTTGAAAGTATTTTTACACCACTGCACTCACCGTTGTCTATAAGAGCAGTTGTTTAGCCGTAGCAGATGGTGGGCACATCAGTGAAGACATTCAACAAGAGGACAATGCAGAAAGGGCGACAGGGAGAGGGAGAGAAAGAAAGACAGAGAGAGAGAGAAACAAGGAAAAGAGAGAAACATAGAAACAGTAATGACAAAGCCTGTAAGCTCAAAACACACACTTAAATCAGTCAGAGCATTGGACAATGATACAGATACTGTAGGATACTGGACAGATAAAGATATTGTATCACTACAGTAGGAGAACATTAAAAAGTACTACAGGGACTGACAGAAACATGTTGAAGGATTCACATAGATTTGCTCATAATATGACTAGGAGATGATAATGATACACACAAACCCATTCCCTGTTGCACTCAGCTGAACTGCCTCACGTTCTCACTCAGAGCCCATATCAGGCATCAGTGAAGAATCAATAACGTTAACATGTAGCTCTGTTCACAAACTCTTTATCTCCTTCTCTCCCCCTCTGGGCCTGAGCTAAGCCATCTTTGCTCAGGGTTGAGCCTGTGTACAGGTCAAGCCGACTCTGTTTACACAAACTGTCTACACAGCCTTATGTCTCTGCATGTCACTAAACTATCAATACTTTGCCTTATTAACCTTTTACTGCAGTGGGATAAATCAGGGCCACACAGAGTGTTTCTTGCTCGTCTTAAACAAATCTACTTTGAAACAAAAGTTGAACAAGAGTTGAAATGTATCTAATTTTGGTTTGCATCCAAATATAATACTTTATATACACCACAAACGACAAAAATGTAACAAAACCGTTTGACACCAGATTTTCGGTGTTTGAAAAAAACATGTTTATTATTTATGAAATTATGAAAAATATTAATAACATTCCACCCATGAGGCCACAAGAGGGCGATTTGGTCATTTGACTGCAGGAAAGGGCTACCATGTATTGTAATGTATATAGAGGAAGATGGAAGAAGCACATTGTGTGCTCTGCTGATTTCTTAGCTTACATTGATTTCTGTGACCACGATGTCAGTTATACTTCCCAGCACGGTCACAAAGTCAAACACATTCCAGGCATCCTTCAGGTAGTTCTGGAACAAGAAGGGATTGAATATCACTCACAAACTCAAGGCATGCAGTGCACCTTCAAATCATCAATCACCTTCAAATCATTGATAACCTTTGCCATATTGATAGCATGCAGATAAAGAGGAAGGAGGACAGTAAACCCACTAGTGGTCCGAAGGCGATGATCTTCAGAATACACTCCAGAGAGAAGAGGGCAGTGAAGACGATGTTGAAGTGCTTCAACATGGCCTCGTAGAAGTCTGGAGCTCCATGGAACTGGTGCAGGGTGGGTGAGGGAGTGAGATAGAGTGAGAGTGAGAGTGAGAAAGAGTGTGAGAGAGAGAGCGAGAGAGAGAGAGAGAGAGTGTGTGAAGAGAGAGAGGGAGAGAACGAGAAACTTAATAAGCAGATAGCTAATATACCTCCTAAAACATCAACACTGTGTGAATAGGAGTTTTTCCTGACCACTCGATCAGACAAGGAAAATCTCCAGGCCATAGTTATATCCTACTGTATTTTTTTGTGACTGCGATGGACTGTACCAACCTTCATCATGAGCACCACGGTGTTCAGGGCGATCATGATCATAATGGCGTACTCAAACGGGGGTGACACCACAAACTTCCACATCCGGTACTGGAAGGACTCCACGTTCTCTGGCATGTAACGCGTCAGTGGCTTGGCGTTGATGGCGAAGTCAATGCAGGCCCTCTGAAAAGAACGAGCCGGAAATTACATGCGTCCGATGTTCCCTTTCAAATTCACCATCCATTTCCTCATCATCATGACCATCAGCACCAATCACCAGTTATCAATCCATCACTCTTTCAACCATTACCTTCATCAGGACCACTGAATCTGTGTCATCAACTCAGACGGAAATACTGTGAAGAAAACAACTCATCTTACGAGACAGCAAGCAGAGAGTCCTGATTCTATCAGAGCCATGTGCAGAGGAGATGTCTGAATCCAGAGGATGGATACATGGCTAGTTCCTCCTGGCTGTACTCTGGCTCCAGTTAGCTGAGTCAGGTTAGGTTAGCAAACAAACAGACACAGGGAGACGTATCTGTTGTGTTAGTTCAGAATAGGGACAGAGGGAGATACTGTATATCTATCTGTGGTTGCCTAATGGGGTCCTGGTAGACATGAGGAAGGGGGATAGGGGATGACTCGCTGGGTGGGGCTCCAGAATGAATCGTGGACCTGTCACACTGGCGCTCACCAAGTAGGCTGTACTGCATCTGTTGCTACTGCAGGATCCACTGCAGCCTCACCGACTCAACACGCACAACTGAACCCAGCATAAAAAACAGCAGCAGCAGTGAGAGAAAGACTGTACCTGCACTGAGTACTCAGCATTATATAAGGGTGCTAACATCTACAGAGCATCGTGAGCTTTGCACTGCACAGGGCACTGATGACCAACACGTCACAAATGAAGAAAGTATACTTGGAAGAAATACGAATTGTCATTGCTTTGCTTCAAAGTGAGTTATCGCCCGTGCGGTACCTCGTTTTTCTCCAGGCTGCACTCTGACATGGCCTTGTCCCCTTGCTCCTGGAAGGTAATGATGATCAAGGCCACAAAGATGTTGACGAAGAAGAAGGGAAAGACCACGAAGTAGACCACGTAGAAGATGGAGATCTCTATACGGTAGCCTGGACTGGGACCCTGGTCCTCAAAGGTAGCGTCCACAGAGTGCTTCAGAACACTGGAGAGGAACACAGGAACCATGCTGTCAATATATGGAACCACCCACAAAAACAGTCAACTTTGGTTAAACTGCTACCAAGTTTCCTACAGTAACTACAATATGACTAAAACCTAACTGGAAACGATTCAACTATTTAAAGTTCAATATCTAAAATTAGGGACATAGGCAATTAAAATCCTTTGTTAAAATGTAATAGGCATGTGATTAATGTTCACCGTTGCTGATACAAAGGTTAATTTTCATCTGCCGTGTTAAGATGGTCCATACAGTAAAAGTCCAGCTGAGTGAGAGAGAGAGAGAGAGACTGGCCACTAACCCTAGTCCTCCAGGTCATGAGGACTGAGTCTTATTTAATGGACTTCATTTTGACGTATCATAAATCACTGGATTGTTTAATAACATAGCTAATTCAATGATTTCATTGAGGAGGACAGAGGAGCTGGAATAAGAAGGAGAATTATGGACAGGCTGGAAATTGCACAGAAGGCACTCTGGTGTGCTGACCCGACAAGCTGGCACACTTTGCTTGATTTTATTTTAATCTCATTTTGTCCTCATTCGGACTAAGTCCTTAAACATTAAAATACAATTTATAATACAATCATATTTTCACATATAACACATGGTTACAAACTGACATATTGACCAGATAAATACTGTGACACTGAAAATATAAATTGGTTCCTTCATCTACCATAGTCATGCACAATCTTCCAATTTATTATATGTAAGTGGCTCTATAGTATTGTTTGAATTTAGATATTGATAGGTTTCTGGTTTGCTCAGATAAATTATTCATTTTCTTTGATGCTCTGAATCTAAATGTTATTTTGCCTATTTCTCTTCTCTGCCAGGATCAGACATACTGTAAGTGGTGGACAATCTATTCCTAATATTGCCTGAATGTGTCTCTTACCAAATGAATCCTGTTGTGAATGGAGTTTGGCCATTTAAATGATGTAAATTATGAAATCAAATAAGCATGTTTTTTTCCAATAATCTTGTTGATTGATGACCACCCAAGAGCATTGTGCATGACTACAACAGAATAATCATATTTCTACCTTAGAACAATCCTTGCTGCTTTATTCTGGGCAGTCTGCAGCCTCCTAATCTCACTTGCGGATGCATTTCCTCAACCACAGAACAGTAGTTAATCTGACTCCAAATTAATCATTGGGTTGTTTGCTTAAGAATCTTTCATGGTAAATATTTTGCATGCAGTTTTAATTATGTTCTTATATAGATGAGTTATTTGAGACAATTACAGAGACTAGCACAGCACATTCTCAGAACATATCCCCAGGGCAGGCTTATTCACAGTCTACTGTTCTAATGTCAGTCTGTCGGTCAGTCTGTCTGTCTGTGTATCTGCCTGAGAGCTACAGCACATTCTCAGAACATATCCCCAGGCCCGTTCACCCATTCTACTACCGGTCTGTCTGAGAGCAACCAGTCCACCAGAGACCTCAACTTTACAGAGCAACTCAAAAGGAACCTGGAAAGTGGACTTACTCGGGCCAGCCCTCTCCGGTGGACACAGTGAAGAGAGTGAGGAAGGCCCACAGCACGTTGTCATAGTGGAACTCATACTTCTTCCACACCCGAGGCTGGGTGGCCACCTCATCCTTATCGTAGTCCAGGAAATTACCTCTGTTTAGGGGAGAGAGAGAGAGAAACAGGGGGTGGGGAGAGGGAGAACAACTTACTGCACACATGAACACATACACAAATATAAATACTCAGATACTATTTTGATTATAGACTGACAAAACACCATGTCCCTGTGAAAAATCAATAGGATCCTCAAACAAAAACAGATAATTACTGCAATCATTTTCAAAGCAGCACTGGGCTGTGCTTCTCTCTATTGGGGAAGATACAGTAATTGTACACTGGCATAGAGGCATTCAAAGCTGCAAGCCAGAGCCAGGCAGGGCTGTACCACCACAGCTGCCTTGGAGGGGGAGCCCTCCCCTGAGCTGTTACCGTTATTACATGGTTTGCTCTATCAGACTGTTGGGCCCAGTGCCTTGGTGCCAACGATGTTCATACTGTATGCCTTCTCCTGTTTCATTTCATAATGCTGTAGAACTACCTGCAGTCCTTCTCCAGTGCCTTGGACTCATCGGAGCAGTAGAAGAACTTCCCCTTGAACAGTTGCACAGCGATGACAGCAAAGATGAACATGAAGAGCATGTAGACAATGAGGATGTTGAAGACGTTCTTCAGGGAGTTGACCACACAGTCAAACACAGCCTGAGAGAGGACACACACACACACAAACACACACACACACACACACACACACACACACAGAAACATGGGGTTGGATTAGATACTGTACACACTGATGATTATGTTCTGACAACAGCAGTGAATACGTGTGACTGTAGAGCAGTGTAAGTCCATACTGTACCTTCAGCTTTGGCAGGCGCTTGATGGTCTTGAGGGGCCGTAAGACTCGCAGAACTCTGAGGGACTTGATGGTGCTGATGTCCTTTCCTTTGGACCCTCTGCACAAGAAAAACACTAAGTTAGACAACACACCTGTAAGGTCATCACTCAACTGCTAAACCCTGTGAGAAGATAGTTGGGTACAGAAACTGCTCAAACAACAATTGCATTACAAAAGAGGCAAACCACTTGTGACAGAAATCAGTAGCTTGTTGATAAATCACTGTTGGTTTTAAATGTTTCATGAATTGTAAGGTTTCGACTAATAAACAAAGTGTTTGAAGAATGCTCTCTAGGGGTCTTGACCAAACGTGACAGGAAATATTTAGTAGGAGAACGGCTGGTACTATCCTCCCATCTCCCACTACTTTAAATACATTGTATTCTATACAAGACATTCGGAATGATTTGTGGGCGAAAGATACAAGGCATAATACATGGGTATAAACATGTTTGTCAAAGCTATAGATGCCCTTAGGATGGTAAATTGTCTGTGACAACCAAGCACCCAGCCCCAACTGAGAATGGATTAGTAATCTCACATAGGATCATGCCTCTCCAAATCATTCAGATAGGCGTAGCATGTAATCCTGGATTACATGAGAAAATTAGACACTTTCTGGATTTATAGCATGCCAATAAATACACCTTCTCCGAAGATTATATCTCAACAAATATTTCTCCATGCAAATAATACCAGACAACAAATCAAGTAAATACCAGCTATAGACTGTGCATCAGATTTCTGCAGAATAACCGCTAACCAGTGATACAAAAGAAACAGTGATGTTTATTTTTAAAGGAACCAATGCTGTTTCATACACACATCCTCGCTAAGTCATTAAGCTGGGATGGTGAGACAGACAGGCGACTGAGGGAAAAGAGGAAAGGATGTAAATGAGTATGTAGAGTATTAAGACTGATGGGGAAATACAGGAGCAAGTGATTTAATAGACTTTCTCAGACACAGTGGGTGGAAGAACAGAAAATCTTCTGAACCGACGTCAAGAATTCTGAGCAGAATCCCATTAACACTCCATGTACATTAAAGTTCCCTACAGACTCAGAAAAGCTCTTGCTGAATCAGCACCTTGGGGAGCTGTGGGAATAGCAATATAAATGCCTCACAATGCAGGCATCTCCAAACGAAATACAATGAAGTGATAGAACATATTGCATGTTATCTAAAATCATGGTGCAAAATCATGTCCCAATGTATTGCACAGTACACAAAATGGCAATGATTTAAGGTAAAGCATCCCATTTGTGAAGCAATGAGGGATTTCAATGACCCCAATAAACAGTCAACAACACATAAATAACCAGACATTATTAGTATGTGATACTTCACATCAATAAATGTCAACTTCTACATCATAACACAGGGTAAAATGTTCCACATCCATGTCACTTCATCTCATCTCTGTCTTTCTAAATTTGGAGAGATTACTCTTAAATACCACGTGAATTCATCTGTTGTTAAAGTCAATCCTACACAGCAGTCACTGTCCGTAACCTGTGTTTCTCACCAACAGCAGTCACTGGCCGTAACCTGTGTTTCTCACCAACAGCAGTCACTGTCCGTAACCTGTGTTTCTCACCAACAGCAATCACTGGCCGTAACCTGTGTTTCTCACCAACAGCAGTCACTGTCCGTAACCTGTGTTTCTCACCAACAGCAGTCGCTGTCCGTAACCTGTGTTTCTCACCAACAGCAGTCACTGTCTGTAACCTGTGTTTCTCACCAACAGCAGTCACTGTCCGTAACCTGTGTTTCTCACCAACAGCAGTCACTGTCCGTAACCTGTGTTTCTCACCAACAGCAGTCACTGTCTGTAACCTGTGTTTCTCACCAACAGCAGTCACTGTCTGTAACCTGTGTTTCTCACCAACAGCAGTCACTGTCTGTAACCTGTGTTTCTCACCAACAGCAGTCACTGTCTGTAACCTGTGTTTCTCACCAACAGCAGTCACTGTCTGTAACCTGTGTTTCTCACCAACAGCAGTCACTGTCTGTAACCTGTGTTTCTCACCAACAGCAGTCACTGTCTGTAACCTGTGTTTCTCACCAACAGCAGTCACTGTCTGTAACCTGTGTTTCTCACCAACAGCAGTCACTGTCTGTAACCTGTGTTTCTCACCAACAGCAGTCACTGTCTGTAACCTGTGTTTCTCACCAACAGCAGTCACTGTCTGTAACCTGTGTTTCTCACCAACAGCAGTCACTGTCTGTAACCTGTGTTTCTCACCAACAGCAGTCACTGTCCGTAACCTGTGTTTCTCACCAACAGCAGTCACTGTCTGTAACCTGTGTTTCTCACCAACAGCAGTCACTGTCTGTAACCTGTGTTTCTCACCAACTGATAAAGAGAGACTTGTAAAAACACTTCGTCCTCTAATGACCAATGCACCAACAATACAGTCCAGGAGGAGGAAAGCAACAAATCTGCCAACACACCACATCTTCCCCTTCCCTACCCTGCCTCCTCTCTGTCTGCCGGCAGCTGGAATCGCACACACACACACACACACACACACACACACACACACCACACACACCACACACACCACACACACCACACACACCACACACACACACACACCACACACACCACACACACACACACACACACACACACACACACACACACACACACACACACACACACACACACACACACACACACACACACACACCACACACACCACACACACCACACACACACACCACACACAAACAGACAGATCACTTCCCATTCAACTGGGAATAAAAGCCATCCTGTAACTCTCGTATTCCCAACATAGCATGGTCATGTAATATGATGGTGTGGTTCCTCCCTCCCAGAGGCTCTGTTATAGCTCTACTCTACTACAGCAGCATGCAACGTTCATGCTCTGATGCACATTAGTCCAGCATGCTTTCACAGTAAATAGAGCCTGTGGTTTGAGATCACACAACACCCACACATGACAAACCACACATGACATTCTGATAGCTTTCAAAGAACGTCTGATCAGTTTGTAGAAAAACACGTGTGACTTGGGAGGTTCATTAGGAGCGTTTGGAGTTTTCTGCAGGGTCTGGATGGTGGCAGCTATGAGAGAAGCTGGCTAAATATTTAATGAAGACATCATTATCAGGTACAGGTGGCTGGTCTGTAGCATACTTCATCTCCCTGGAAGGAGAACCAAAACTGTCAGCCAAAATAACCATCATGTTCTGTCTCAGCACCAGCTATTTTTACCACTACTCTAATGGCAGTCTTAGATTCTCCCTCTGTCCCTGTGAAACCAGACTGTACTATGTTTTAATGTGTGCACTGATAGGGCTCTGCTTGGTGGGTCACCTAGAGAAAAGAGTTAACAGAATAAGCATGAATGTGTGTTTACATTAGCTGAGAATGTAAACAAGTGAAAATAAATACTAAGAGTCTACATAATGATTATAATTGCAAGTATAGCCAGTGTTGATGCTGGAATTTAGGCCAAGCATCAATTATGAACACGTTTTACTTGAGTCTCCAGTTACAGTCAGATTGGAGAGAGAGGTTTATATTGAAAGCTATCAGAGTGAGATGGCAAAGGCTCCTTGTCTGTAAAGGAAACCCTTTACTCATACAGGTTTAGAGACGTGATCCTGGTCTAAGCAGAAGAAAGAGGGGTAGAGGGGAGAGGGGGGTCCCCACCTGGGCACACCTTGTGGCGGTCTGATGGGGAAAACATCGAAAAAACACAAAGTACAGAGCACAATTATGGCGACTTCCAACACAAAGAAAATATGAATATGTTTGCATAAACAGGTACAATCTAAACAATACAATATTATGAAGGGAGATGGGCCTATAATATATCAAACAGATGTTTCTTGTTTGCTATAGTACTCATTTGTCAGTAACAGACAGTTGAATGCTGTTGTGGAAGTGAGAGGATCTGATCCAACTAGAAAAGGCCCTATGCCACACAGCATTTTAGGCCATAATGACACTTCATCAAGGATAATTGTGTTGAATAATGGCTTTCATTGTTCAAGGCAATGTTCATAAAACAGACACGAATCAAGTTGTATTTGCCAAGAAGACACTCCTGCCACTTGTTTGGGTTGCACAAATAACAGTTTGTTTCTTCTGCACGATCAGGCATACAGTATCTAATGGACAGAGGGCACCTGACAGATGAGGAATGTCTGAAGGAAGACAGAACAATGCCATGTTGTTGAGAGATTTAAGGAAGCAACTTCCCCTAAAACACATCCTGCAACATCTCCTGAGCGGCGTTCGAGGCAGCTCGCTCCACAGCTTGTAGCAGCAGGATGGATGTCAAGAGGTGCATCCAACACAACGACAGCTGCAGATCACTGAGCCAGGCAGTTAGCACCGTGAGTCCCCTGACAGTGTACAGTAGTGGGTGACACATGGCCGTGGCGATACGGTTCACTCACAATGAGGCAGTGGATCACATGGAGAATGAGGTCCGAGACATGCAGGGAGAATAATGTCCATCCATCAACACGGCCAGCTGTCTGTCAGAGTGGCTAGGGGAGGGTGTTGTAAACAAACACACAAGTGGGAATGGAGGCTGGAATTGTCTGGTCACAGTAAGCAGTCAACAATTTAGATACCTTGATGACACCAGTTTTGAAGACACTGTAAAGTTCCATGCAGAGAAAATGGCTTTCTTTCTTACTACCTTGTATTAGTAGTCACTGCTTAACTATGTGTGTTTTGTAATGAAAGCATGAGCTGCTATAGAGTAGAAGGATCATTCTCATCACAGCAACAGATGTATTTGTCTAGTGCAGTCCAAGTGAATATGTAGTCATGATAGGAGACAAGGAGAATGAACACTGAGGTGACATGTCCCCTGTAGCAGAGAGGAACATGGACACCACAGATGATCTATGTTCAAGCAGATGAATGTGAGAGAAGACAAGTGGATTATGAAAAGATGAACAGCAGAGAAAGAGAGATGATTGTGTCCCAATGATTGAGCATAGACCCTGCTACCTCTCACACACAGAGACAGGCAAGATGAGAGAGAGCGAGTGTGAGAGGGAGAGAGAGAAAGAGAGTGAAAACATTACCCCATGAAGCTCCTTCAAGAGATCCAAGCCACAAGGAAACAGAAGAGTAACTTTGAGTCAATAGCACACAAAACACATGTACACACACACACAACCATGAAATATGGCATTTTGTGGAGGTGAATTTAACGCAATTACAACCCCTACTACTGCAAAACGCACCAACCGGTTGCTCTATCAGCATATAAACGACTAGGACATTAGGTATTCCTATTCTCCAATTGTGTTTTTATGGAACTAATGGTAAGTTCAGTCAATACCCCAGGCAGCAGCAACATTAGCAAGCATACAGGAGTAAACAAAGTGTTTCAACTGAATGGCCCTATTCTCATAACAAAAACAGTTGGACCAAAAACTGAGCCAATAATGAATACAATATTGCAGCAGTAAGAGGTAACAGACATCATTATTCAAGAGTACATATTCTACAGTATTGTACTGATGCAAGGAATTTCATGATAAGGAATTTCTCTGATGGGAAATTACAGACTAATTATAGTGTATGTAAAAATGCATGCACAGCATGTCTACATATTTTACAACCAGTGTCTGGGAAAGTGCAATGAATCAGTTCTTTGGTCAAATTTGACGTGTGCAATTCTTCTTCTTTTTTAAAATGGGGGTGATTATGAATGTTAGTAAGAAAATATTAAACTTACGAAAATGCAAATGCCACCAGTGCTCCACTGACCACAATGAAGTCCAGAATGTTCCAGAGATCTCTGAAGTAAGAACCAGGATGGAGAAGAAGGCCCAGGTCAACCATCTGGACCAATCAGAGAGCAGGGTTAGATGCTACAGTACACTGAGTGTGGCAGAACCTCCCATAGTCTGTTGTGGAATAATCAGAATTTGTTGGTAACATAGGTAAGATGTTTTATATTCATCATATGTTTGTAAGTTACTTCTCATCAAGAATGTTATTTTTGTATAATACTGTGGCAGGGTTGCAGTTATCTGTTCTATGTCAAGACTAAGTTGCATGGGCCGCAGAGAGGGGAGAGGTCAAGGTGTCATTATATGTTTACACATCTTTTGCTCCACTGTGTCTGTGCCAGTCACTCCCTACTTTTCCCATCGGGGAAAGGAGGATGGCAGTGTCTGGAATCATTCTATCCTCTCCGTGATTTTGTCCAGGATTGGTTGTAATTTAGAATTGGTTGTATCTAAATGACAATTTGATATATGCCTGTTGATATGGAGGATTGGTTTATGGTTCTGGGGTTTGAGTAAGGAGACAAAGCTGAACGATTTATTATGTCTATGCTGTCTGACTATGTGTGTTCTTTGCTATTAAAGGATCGCAGTTGCAATGCAGAAGGGGCTCTCAGAGAATTCATTGAGAGACACTGAATTTATCTGAGAGTCACAGGATTGTGATAGAGCTGATATAATTAAAGATGGACTTTGATAACTAACTCTGACTTGTGTGTGGTTTGCGCTCATGATTTGGTAAATAGTGGAAATTTCCACGACAAGTCCTACACCAAATATATTAAATTAATGCTCCCATACAGTCTTTGTCATTTTCTTTTTAAATCATAACTGTATATCTAATACATCACTGTGTGTGTTAGTTTGAATGAAAATAACTCCAAAATAGATATTTTATCATATATTTCCCTGAACCTCTTTGTCCGTTGAAATGCTCAGTCTGATCATGTGGGCTTCAGGAAAGAAATTTGAAGATATTTACATACACAGCTCTGACTGGCTCATAGGATAGTCTAGAACCCACTCCCTTGCCCAGATGAACAGTCATTGGTCTATTATAATCAGATCACATTTTGACATCATGATGTGGGCTAAAAGTTCCGTCCCACCTGAACAGGATGAAATTCCAGGCATAAAAAAAAGAAAGGGCATTCCCATCATTTTCACAATTTCATAGTGTTATTTCGACCTCCTTGATTGGAAATATAATTGAACAAATGAGAAAATCATGTTTTTAACTGCACTGCCCTTTTCATCAACCAGTTGACATGGTGCCCTAGTAGCAGCCTAAGCACAGATCTCCTTTAAATTTGCACATATTTCATTTATTTTTTTTGTGTTTCAAATATATATATTTTTTTTATTATAATTTGTTGATAACATCACGTTTTTATTGCTTATATCTGGATTTTTTGAACCATGGATTTGCAAGTAGACTGACTGGTTAACACTTTTTGGCTTGGCTAGCTAGTGTCATGACTCTCCTGTGAGGGTCCAAAGATCAGGTTTTCAATTAATCAACTTCTATCAGACCCCTCTCACCCGCAGAGGGGAGGAGAGATTGATGTGGGGGTTTTGTGACACCTCACGCCCGGTCATAAATTGTATGCAGCAGAGGACTCTCTTGGTTAATTAGTATCAACCAAAGGAATGTCTTTGTCCGCCAGCCCAAAACTCGAATGTCCAAAAAATTCACTTTGGAACAATATTTCGAACATCCGAATGTGGGAAATGGTCCGATGTAAAAAACTAATGTCATATTGTGTGAACCAAATACTGTATCTAAGGAAGGAAACCCCCTTTAGCTGTCACATTTTCATCCAACCTGATGTGAATAGAATATGAAGAATGATTAAACTATTTTTGTTAAGATAAGAATGTGATTTTGGTTTTCTAATGAGATAATGGTTTTTGATGTCCTTTGCACATTAAGTAGCCATGCCCCAAGTGAAGTCAGATAAGCCCTTTTCGACCAGTGCTGAGGACTGGCTAAGAATTAACATGTCAGACCAGAAAGACGTGAGACTTTTGTACACACGTTGAAATCGTAAGAAACTCAAACTCTCAATACAAAAATTAACTTACAAGACAAGGACATCGCCAGTCTGCAACTGTGCGTGTAAAGAGACCAGACAACTAAGAAGAAGGACATTGTGTTCTCTAGTGGACAATCAGAGCATGTACAAGTGGCCCACAGGAAAGGCTCATCGAAACAACTTTCCGAGAGGGCTTGGTTCCGACCGAGGTAAGCAATGAACGAACGGCATTCAACTCGTACATAGATTCATTATTAATTTTTTCCAAACAGGCGGCGGTTTGTGTGCAAGCTATATGATTAATGTGAAGACAGTCCTAGAATGTATCCACAATAAATTTTGCTTTTTCTCTCGCTCTCTACTTTCCCCAACCCCTTCTCCATCTCTGTGTAATAAGCCGGCGTATCTTGTCAGTCGCCTAGGGACCTTCGTCTCATGTAAGTGTGTATGTGTATTCTGTGTTATTATTTAGTTAGCTAGTAAATAAATAATTCAAACAATTTGTGCAGATCCAATAAGGTTACAACTGTTCAGAATGAGACTGATATGAGGTAATGATTAATAAGTTACTTATCAATATATAACTTATCTATCTTCTCGAGTTTAATTCGGGAGATGGTAACTCGTTAAACAACTTCATCTGTGGTGCCCTAAATCCTAATGAGTTAATTGTTACATCATTCATTTAATTGAGTTACAATTCAACATAGTTAGTGGATTAAATAAATAACAGCCATTAGATTAATGAAAGTAAAGTCACAACACTAGCTAAAAAAAATGCATCTGGACATCTGTTTCACCTGGCTGCGAATTCCAGATCTTTTGAGAACATCATTTGAGGAGTCGCCTGAAGCATGAGAGGAGTGGGAGACAAAGGAATACAGCCGTGCTAAGGCCACAGGCTCATAGTGAGGACAACTGGCTACTATTCTGAACTTTGTGTGGTGAGCTTTCTGGCGCCCAAAGCTGCTGAGACATCACCCAAGTAGATGCTACACAGAGTGGAAGAGGAGAAGCCCAGAAGCTATAGGACTTCGGCTGGTTCCCAGTCTTGCCCTCTACAAGATCATCAGCAGACTCCATCACCATCATCTACCTTCCCCTGTCCAGCTCCCTTCAGTCAAGCAATGCACTGACCCTCTCCATCTTTGGATGTTAAAGACTTGGCCTCTATTGGTTGACCTGTCATGATATATTGCTTCTTTGTTTTTTTGCTCTTGAAGCACTTTGAGATTCTATGAAAAGTGCTATAGAAAAGTAATACACTATTATTATTAAAAGGGCTCTCACTTAGTAATGCATTTAATTAAACATGGGATGTGGCATGAGGCCAATACAACTATAGAAGTAACTGAGTGAAAAACAAAGAAATCAATCCTAGTCTAATATAGTGGAAGACTAAGACAGCTGCCAAAAGTATCTGATAACATGTCATTTTTGTTCAGTCATTTAGCATGTAGTAAACATCACATGCTACCCAAGCTCTTACCTTAATCACCATCTCAAATGTGAAAACTCCCGTAAAGACGTAGTCCAGATACTTGAGCACCTGAACAGGAGAGTGAGTGCATTAGTAATTTAAAAAACACAGCTAAGAGGCCATGCAAAATGAATTATTCCTCCAGCTCATTTGAACAGCTGTCTGGTCCTCTCCTTGCTTACAGATCGATTTGGAAGAACTTTGTTGTCACACCTGTCATTATTTTTCTGACTGAGTCATCAGAGATGTCATGACAGTGTAAATATAAATCAGGGATGGGCAACTGGCAGCCCGCAGATCAATTTCCCCAAAATGTTGTGTATCAGCAGTTTTTATCTCGGTATGTCAGCCACTGACAGTCACTCAATTAGCACTTGTCAGCAAAAGGGCCCGCTCTGACTGCACCTCAGATTTTTTGTGGCCCCCACCTCCATCAAAGTTGTCCATCCCTCTAGTGTACATGTAGATGTACGGACTATGGCTGCCAGATTGAGGGGACGTGTGTGTGTCTGGCATGTCTGCCTGTGTGTGGGTGTGTGTGTGTGTGTGTGTGTGTGTGTAGACTCACATTGTTGCGTGGAGCGTTGGCCTGGACAGGGTCCTCAGCAGCCAATGCAATGCTACTCATAGATATCACTACCAGGATACACATCTCAAAGTACCGCAGGCTCACAATGTAATGACACAGACGCCGCACCCTGGAAAAGACGGAGAGAAAGAGAGAGAGATAAATATATACACAGCTAACCTGCGAGACATTATCTAATGTAAACACTGTTCCTAGTAATGGCTGGCTGCATATAGACAGGCTATCACAGTGGCTGGCCGCATATAGACAGTGTCATAACTCTCCTGTGAAGATCTGAAGGATCAGGTTGCAGTGGGTCCGCTCTAAAGCGCCCTCTCTCTCTCGCAGAGGGAGGGTGGAGGGGGCCACTTTATGGCAGTTGTAAAATACGCTGCCTCTATGCTCTGTAGTGTTTGAGATTGGAATGTAAACTCTGGAACACAGAGACACACTAGGACATCAAAATTTTGAATAATTGAACAGTATTTCTGTATTCCAAGCAGTTGAAATGGTCCGTGGACACTTAAGGGACAATCATGTTGAGTTTTTTCATTTGGTGACCTCTCGAAGGACAGGAAACACACATTATTGTATCTTTGGTTGTGTCCACTTCTCAATTATGGGGTTTACATCTAAATGTTGTGAAACGTATATGATTACATATGAAACTATTTGTGAAAAGATGAAATGTGATGTTAGCCTTCTAAATGAGAGGATGGGTTTTCATATCAAGTTTAACTAGTCAGTGGCTACGCCCCCGTGAGTGCATACATTTACATTGGCGTCATAGAAAGCCCCCTTCTTCCACAGAGTATAAAACCACTCGTGACAAAATTTACATTAGACCAGAAAATATGGCACTGTCGCTACATGTTGAAATGGTTGGAAATACAAACTAGAGTCAAGATAACGCCTGAGACGAGGTCCCCACGTTGGAATGGCTATCACTCTAGAGACCAAAACATGCCGGGTGAACTACAACTCTATCAAAGGACAAGACCAGAAAACATGAAGCGGTAGCTACCCGTTGAAATGGTTGGCAACTCTACAAGAGTCAAAAACGCAGGGACGAGGTCCCCACATTGAAATGGCTAAGAAATCTACCAGTCTGCTGTTCCCACATGCTTCAAGAGGGCCACCATTGTTCCTGTTCCCAAGAAAGCTAAGGTAACTGAGCTAAATGACTACCGCCCCGTAGCACTCACATCCGTCATCATGAAGTGCTTTGAGAGACTAGTCAAGGACCATATCACCTCCACCCTACCTGACACCCTTGACCCACTCCAATTTGCTTACCGCCCAAATAGGTCCACAGACGATGCAATCTCAACCACACTGCACACTGCCCTAACCCATCTGGACAAGAGGAATACCTATGTGAGAATGCTGTTCATCGACTACAGCTCGGCATTCAACACCATAGTACCCTCCAAGCTCGTCATCAAGCTCGAGACCCTGGGTCTCGACCCCGCCCTGTGCAACTGGGTACTGGACTTCCTGACGGGCCGCCCCCAGGTGGTGAGGGTAGGCAACAACATCTCCTCCCCGCTGATCCTCAACACTGGGGCCCCACAAGGGTGCGTTCTGAGCCCTCTCCTGTACTCCCTGTTCACCCACGACTGCGTGGCCATGCACGCCTCCAACTCAATCTTCAAGTTTGCGGACGACACAACAGTGGTAGGCTTGATTACCAACAACGACGAGACGGCCTACAGGGAGGAGGTGAGGGCCCTCGGAGTGTGGTGTCAGGAAAATAACCTCACACTCAACGTCAACAAAACTAAGGAGATGATTGTGGACTTCAGGAAACAGCAGAGGGAACACCCCCATCCACATCGATGGAACAGTAGTGGAGAGGGTAGCAAGTTTTAAGTTCCTCGGCATACACATCACAGACAAACTGAATTGGTCCACTCACACAGACAGCATCGTGAGGAAGGCGCAGCAGCGCCTCTTCAACCTCAGGAGGCTGAAGAAATTCGGCTTGTCACCAAAAGCACTCACAAACTTCTACAGATGCACAATCGAGAGCATCCTGGCGGGCTGTATCACCGCCTGGTATGGCAACTGCACCGCCCTCAACCGTAAGGCTCTCCAGAGGGTAGTGAGGTCTGCACAACGCATCACCGGGGCAAACTACCTGCCCTCCAGGACACCTACACCACCCGATGCTACAGGAAGGCCATAAAGATCATCAAGGACATCAACCACCCGAGCCACTGCCTGTTCACCCCGCTGTCATCCAGAAGGCGAGGTCAGTACAGGTGCATCAAAGCTGGGACCGAGAGACTGAAAAACAGCTTCTATCTCAAGGCCATCAGACTGTTAAACAGCCACCACTAACATTGAGTGGCTACTGCCAACACACTGTCAATGACACTGACTCTACTCCAGCCACTTTAATCATGGGAATTGATGGGAAATGATGTAAATATATCACTAGCCACTTTAAACAATGCTACCTTATATAATGTTACTTACCCTACATTGTTCTTCTCATATGCATACGTTGATACTGTACTCTATATCATCGACTGCATCCTTATGTAATACATGTATCACTAGCCACTTTAACTATGCCACTTGGTTTACATACTTATCTCATATGTATATACTGTACTCGATATCATCTACTGTATCTTGCCTATGCTGCTCTGTACCATCACTCATTCATATATCTTTATGTACATATTCTTTATCCCCTTACACTGTGTATAAGACAGTAGTTTTTTTGGAATTGTTAGTTAGATTACTTGCTCGTTATTACTGCATTGTCGGAACTAGAAGCACAAGCATTTCGCTACACTCGCATTAACATCTGCTAACCATGTGTATGTGACAAATAAAATTTGATTTGATTTGATTTTGATTTGATTTGATTTGAAATCTAAAACTAAAGAACAATTTTTCAGGCTGCAGCTGTTTAAATACTTTAGTCTGGTAAACGCATATAATCTAAGAACATTTCTGAATGGGACTCTGAAGTATCCATTATAACAACCTAAAACTCCGATGGACTCTGATCTCTGGTGGACAAACCAGAGGCTTCCTGTAGACTGACTATCCAGCAGACGGACCGGCGATCGCAGAGAGGGACAGCCAAAAATTGTAAATTGCAATTTATTTTCGAATGAGCGGTTGTTCATGTTCAAAGTATTAGCAATTGCTATGAGTGTAGTTATCCTCTCTGAGTTTCCCGCTCTTGAGTGTCCCCATCCCCTTTCATTGTCTACCAAGCCGTCATATCGGCTTAGCCCACTAGGGACTTTTCTATCAAGTTGGTAACCAATGTATGACCTATTTGTGTGTGTGTTTATGTAATTCTGTGATTGATGAAGTTAGTGAGTAAATAACTAATTAAGCCAATTTGTATATTACTGATTCATTATCTAGGCTAGGTTTCGAGCAGATAGCCAAGGGTTTGAGACATTCAGAATATGACTGATGAGGTAATAATCCATTAATATGTGAATGTAATCGATAAGACATGAAAATATCAGAAGAGTTATATTCGGGAAATTGAAACTCTATAAACAACATATTCCCGTGGTGCCCTGACTTCCTAGTTAATTAAAGTTACATGATTAGTTTAAATTGCGTAATTAAATTACACATAGAGAATTGATTTGATAATATACAGTGATGATATGATGACATATGAATGATAGTGAATGATAATCAACACTATAACAAAAGGCTAACACAATGGCTAGCTGCATATAGACAGGCTATCACAGTTTGCTGTTAATTGATCGTAGGTTTATGCAAAGGTTTACAGGAAATCTACAAAGATGGACATTTGAGTGAGTGTGTGGATTTAAAGGAAAGTGCTAGTCAATTGCCTTTAAGATATGCACTATAATGTTAACAGGAGTTGTGGGACCATGTGACAATGTTCTCATGGACGGCAGAGTGCGTGTGGTTTGAATGGTATGAGTTGTGTAGCATATAGTATAGAGCTGCCCACGCCACGTGGCACACTCACATGTTGGTCTGGCCAAACACAAACATGGAGCTGTAGGGGAGAATGGGTCTGGGTCCGGTCCGAGTCAACGCCTCCAGGGTCTTCTTCTCCTTGTTCATAGGTATGGTCTCACAGTCTATACTGTTCACTGGGACACATATACAAAGCTTAAGATACACCTCAGCAACACAGGACACTGAACTAACAGTACTAGAGTGAAAATAGATTTACGAAACTGACTGGGGATGAGTGTTAGGGTTAAGGTTGGTACTGACTGGGGATGAGTGTTAGGGTTATTGTTGGTACTGACTGGGGATAAGGGTGGTCTCCCCAGGCGGGGAGGTGATGGTGACAGGGGGGATGTGGATGGCCGTCCGTCCTGTCCGTCTGACATTCCTCTGGTTGTCTGAGTCCTCAGGTATCTCTGTGCCCCACCTCTGATCTCCAGGGTCCTGCTGGGTGCTAGTGGCCATGGAGTCGCCCTCAGATTCCACATATCTGTCTCTGGGAAACAGAGGAAATGACCATAGAGCAAAACTCATTGATCTCTGGTACTAAGTAGACATCTGTTCCTCTAAAATAACGTTATGGGATATGCTTTCATCGTTGCAAAATGATATGCCATATAGATTTGCAGTAGTTAACCAATATAGTCATGCAGAAGTCATCTGGAGACGTAAGAGAGAGAGCCAGGGACTGAGACAGTCTTACCTGTGGCCCTTCCCCCTCTCCCTCTCACTGTGCTCCTCTCCCTCCAGTGTGGACTTGCCCCTGTAACTGTGGGTCTTCTGTCTCCTCCTCTCCCCATTGGCCCCGCTCTCTCCCCTGGGGCATATCTCTCCCGAGCGGCCATCTTTGTGGCGTGACCTGCGCTCATCCTTGCGTCCGCTGTTGACAGTGCCATTACCCTCTCTGGCCTGTCTGTGGGAGTGGTGGTGGCGGTGCTCTCTCTCTCCCGTCCCAGTTCCCCCTCCACCTCCCTCATCCACTGAGGTCTGGTGGTGGTGCCTCCTGCCACCCTCTCGGCTGTGCAACCGCTCACTCTTCCCCTCCTTGCACCGAGTCCCGTTGGGGTCCTTGCTGCGACTGTGATGGACATGGTGCCTACCCTCTTTGCCTGAATCTCCAATCTCATTGGCCTTGTCGATGGGTCTCTCCCTGTCCCGGTGGCGCCTACGTGGCTGGGGGCCGGCTGGGTCCCCAGGGTTATCTGTCTCCTCAGGGGTCCAGGGCTTGAGGTAGCCCATGGGGCCGGGGCCATCGTGGGGCTCCACGACCAGGGGCCGGTCCAGGTGGGTCTTCATGTCAGGGCGGATGTGCAGGGCCGAGGACATGCGTAGCCTCTCCTCAGGGTCCAGCTCGCTGTACAGGGCCTCACTGCTGGCCCGCAGGTTGTGTCTCCTCAGCTGAGTGGTGCGCTGCTCCCACACTGACATCATCTTCAGAGACTTCTGCTGCTCCATACTGCAGGTGGACAGACAGAGCAGAGGGACAGGGTAGTTCCCCTTTAATAGGGTACACTGAAAAACTCTCCTTTACTGCATGAGTTACATGTATTTGATGTATTTGAAGATAAGGATAAAGACAGAATTATGGAATACATCACATATCAGAAGACATAAAACTCCTGCATGCTGAATTATATACAGCATGCAAGTACAATGGAGGTTTCCTCACAGCAAAACAGTCTGTTCCCACTCCATTACCACAGGTAAAAAGAAAGCCTTTATGGACAGGCCAAGCATGGTAGACCAAGGCCATGCTCTGACATGCTTCATTTGCGTGTCTTTAGAGTATTTTGAAATGGTTGAACACATGTATTCTAAATCAGTAGTCTTCCTACCACACGTATTCCAATACATCATACATTACTTCCTTTGCTGTGAATAAAACAGAATGAACTTTCCTACAACAGCATGACAACTATATACAGTTGAAGTCGGAAGTTTACATACTACACCTTAGCCAAATACATTGAAACTCAGTTTTTCCAAATTTCTGACATTTAATCCTTGTAAAAATTCCCTGTCTTAGGTCAGTTAGGATCACCACTTTATTTTAAGAATGTGAAATGTCAGAATAGTAGTAGAGAGAAAGATTTATTTCAGCTTTTATTTATTTCATCACATTCCCAGTGGGTCAGAAGTTTACATATTAGTATTTGGTAGCATTGCCTTTAAATTGTTTAACTTGGGTCAAACGTTTCAGGTAGCCTTCCACAAGCTTCCCACAATAAGTTGGGGGAAGTTTGACCCATTTCTCCTGACAGAGCTGGTGTAACTGAGTCAGGATTTGTAGGCCTCCATGCTCGCACACGCTTTTTCAGTTCTGCACTTCAAATTTTCTATAGGATTGAGGTCAGGGCTTTGTGATGGCCACTCCAATACCTTGACTTTGTTGTCCTTAAGCCATTTTGCCGCAACTTTGGATGTATGCTTAGGGTCATTGTCCATTTGGAAGAACGATTTGTGACCAAGCTTTAACTTCCTGACTGATGTCTTGAGATGTTGCTTCAGTATATGCACATAATTTTCCTTCCTCATGATGCCATCTATTTTGTGAAGTTGACCAGTCCCTCCTGCAGCAAAGCACCCCCACAACATGATGCTGCCACCCCCATACTTCACGGTTATGGCCAAACATTTCTATTTTTGTTTCATCAGACCAGAGGACATTTCTCCAAAAAGTACGATCTTTGTCCCCATGTGCAGTTGCAAACCGTAGTCTGACTTTTTTATGGCGGTTTTGGAGCAGTGGCTTCTTCCTTGCTGAGCGACTTTTCTGGTTATGTCGATATAGGACTCGTTTTACTGTGGATATAGATATTTTGTACCTGTTTCCTCCAGCATCTTTGCAAGGTCCTTTGCTGTTATTCTGGGATTGATTTGCACTTTTCGCAAGCAAAGTATGTTCATCTCTAGGAGACAGAACGCGTCTCCTTCCTGAGTGGTATGACGACTGTGTGGTCCCCATGGTGTTTATACAGTACTTGCGTACCATTGTTTGTACAGATGAGCGTGGTACCTTCAGGCGTTTGGAAATTGCTCTCAAGGATCAACCAAACTTGTGGATGTCTACAATTTTTTTCTGAGGTCTTGGCTGATTTATTTTGATTTTCCCAAGAGGTACTGAGTTTGGAGGTAGGCCTTGAAATTCATCCACGGGTATACCTCCAATTGACTCAAATGACGTCAATTAGCCTATCAGAAGCTTCTAAAGCCATGAAATCATTTTCTGGAATTTTCCAAGTTGTTTAAAGACACAGTCAACTTGGTGTATGTAAACTTCTGACCCACTGGAATTGTGATACAGTGAATTATAAGTGAAATAATCTGTCTGTAAACAATTGTTGGAAAAATGAATTGTGTCATGTACAAAGTAGATGTCTAACCGACTTGTCAAAACTATAGTTTGTTAACAAGAAATGTGTGGAGTGGTTGAAAAAAAATGAATTGTAATGACTCAAACCTAAGTGTATGTACACTTCCAACTTCAACTGTATACTATCATGTCTACTTGTTCTCGCCTAGTGGTCATTTTCAACCCCAGGGCTGCAATCTTTCCTCCATTACTTACCTGACAACAGAGTATAGCTCTAAACTATGAGGTCTCTGACATGGGGTGAATGGAGGGGAGGCAGGGGATTATTTGAGTGAATTTACAGTATAGTGTACGGTATACTACTGTATAAGGAGGAAATGATACATGCTTATGTAGGGCAAAATAAAGAAGAGGGACAAGAGTTTGGTTCCATCCTGCTTCAATAATATAAACACGATGATGATGATGATGGTCATCACCAGGAAGGTATGTATGCTATTCAAGTAGATTGACATGGCCACCATAAGATAGTTGACCTCAAGTAGTGATGGACTGGGGAGCAGACATAACTCCTAAAACACATAAAGGAGCACATTGAAACAAACAAGGGGCAGACTAAGAGTAAGCTCCCTGCCATTAACAGGTTAGGAGACATTGAAAACAAACACAGGTAGAAACAAGAGTTTATAAAGACTGACAGAGGAGAAACATGGGGCGACACAAATAACACAGAAACCAAATAACTTACTTCACCGAGAGGAGAACTAAAACTAAAGAAGACAAGGGAAAGACCCAGATGTTGGTATTGAACTACAATAAGGAGATTTAGTACTTGACTTTATCTTAAACACGTGTGTGTGTGTGTGTGTGTGTGTGTGTGTACCTGCATGCAAGTTTGTGTGTGTGTGTTTTGCCTCTCCAGCTGCTTGACAGTGGCATCTGGTCCTGTGGCACATGGTAGCCATTACAGAGCTGCTCAGATGGAACTGCTGACTCACTGAGCGTCAGCGACAGTTTCTAGTGGCTTTGCGGTGGGTCATTAAGACAGGGAGTGAGAACGGCTTTCAGTATCTCCCCTACAGAACGTCTGCTCTACACAGCAGGGGCTTGCTGTTAACCCAGCCCAGCCCAGTCCAGCAGCACAACAGACTACCTCTGAGTGGTAAACCCAGTATAGGCAGGAAGTCATTCTTTAGAGAGGGAGAGTCACGAGGAGAGCTCAGTCACTGCAACTGCAAGTGCAGATGTACAGTATTCAATACATTCACTGGTCCATCATGACAAACATATGTAGATACAGCATGAGCATACCATCTCATGACACCCATTACTGAGGCTGGCTTCCACATTCACCTGCAACAGTTCAACACAGTGGAAAACTCATAATGGTATGACACCATGCTCAGTTGGGAGTCAAAGGGGAGATGGAGGAAGGGGGGGGTAGCCTGGTGGTCCAGTGTGGGCTTTAGTCAACTCCTCTCTGTGTTCGTTTCCAGCCAAGCCCAACATTAAAGGCATGATAACGATAGAAGAATTGGCTACTGTACATAGTGAAGGGGACCCAGGCTAGGGAGGAGGAGGGTGATGAGGTAAAGTGTAACAGAGAGTAAACACTCACAGTGAATTAACGCTGCAGACGGACGAGCTGCAAGAGAGTGCACCTCGACTTTGCTTTACAAAACTGCACATGCAAAAAAACAAAAGTTGGGGGAGGGAGAACAAAAGAGGGGGAGAGTTCAGGGTCAGAAGGAGGACAGGACACCCTCTTTCCATCTATCCACCTGTCTGTCCCTGTACTTTCCTATTAGACGTCAACTCAATGGGAGTCTCAGTTTGAGACCAGCAGACTGAGGAAACAAAGGAATGATAGTAGCAGTTTTGAGATGTTCAACCTCCAAGACAATAGTGAATATAGTCATATCTCGCAATGCAGAGACAGAAATCTCTGTGCAAGAGATTCATAGGTGCCATGTTTCAAGTCCAGTTACATTACATTTATAATTAGTTTGAGGAAATGTGGAGGAAAAAATACTCAAAACAAATATTAATAAGGTTCTCAAATTGATGGCTACATCACATGTTTAAAATAAGATAAAACAGTGCCTTGAAACATTTAAGACAAAACATTTAAAACAATGGCAGAATCACATATCCTGCTACCATCTACTATGAAGACACTAATTGCAGATGTTATACATAGGTGAACGGCAGTACAAGGATATAGTGCCACATATAATGACTGATATGCTCAATATCTCATGTGGACTATCTATTTAGCTAGCTCAATTGACATTTTCTGTTAAGTGCCTGTCACTCAAAAGAGATTAGTGGTGGGGTCCAACAATGGTATACACCACAGAACCATATGTCTGAATGTACAGCATTGCATGCTCAATCTATGCTCATTGTTTATGAAATTACCTTGCTGGCATTGCCCCCTCCGCTCCATGTTGGCCTGTGTACAGCATACTGTGTAGCCTATGTGGGGGTGGGAGCCAGAGTATTAAGGTATCTCTGACCCTTCTTAATCCTTTTACTAACTGCTTCTCACACATTTACAACATTGAGCACTACAGTGACTCAAAGAGAGAACACATGATCTATCAAAACATCCGACATTGGGAACAGAAGGGTTAAATCATTCGAAACTCAGAACACAATCAACAAAAAACTGGGCCTACAGACAGTATACTGAGCCACAAACAACACAACATCTCATGTAGACAAACTACAACGAATATAAAAGAGCATCTCTCAGGAGGGGGAGACAGTGTGGGGGTAAGCAGGGGGAAACTGGATCAAACGCCATATCATGACTTACGCTGTGATGGAGATGTTAGCTGCCGAAATGGGGCTGACCTCCTTCACCTCCTTGACCTTCTGGAGGGCCATCTTCTTAGTGATGGCCACCTCCTGCTCCTCCTCGTCCTGGGGAGTACACACACACAGAGGAAAGAAGATCACACAGGGGTGGGTAGGAGGGCCATCAATGGAGACATGATGATAAGCCCTGCCACAAGCCAACAAATCAATGTCATCAACTCTTTCTGGAGTGACCACGAAGATTTAAGCCTCTTCCCCATAGGTGAAATATTAATGGTTGAAAATCCTACAACCAGTTAGGAGATTCATTGCTTTGAGTTATTGACCAGGACAAACAGCAGTCATCCCAGAACAGCACCAGACGACAGGGTAAAGGAACTAGTAAAGCAAGGCACTCTATATCCTAATAGGAATATTACCTGTCTAATTCAACAAGCATCAATGAAATTAATTTCCATGAGTCGTTTGATTAGACAGCTGACTTTTATGATGGATCATCAGCTGAACTCTTGCTCTCTCTCTCTCTCGTTCTGAGGCTGGACGCCTTACTGTAATATGTACCATTACCTTAGTGAGCTCCTGTGCGTTTGCAAGGTTGTCAACAGCGATGGCCAAGAATACATTGAGCAGAGTGTCTGATCAGTGAGTGGTCAGGTAAGTTCAAACAGTCAATCAATCAATATTTACATCGGATCCTAATCATCCTATACAGCAGAGCTTGACATTAACTATTTTTTGCCACTTTCCCTTCAGACAAGTAGGACTGATTTTTCACCCCCAAAAAAGGTCTAACACCATTTTTACATAATTGTATGATGCAAGGAAGCACTTTACAAAATAAAATGCATTACTATATTTTTTACCATAGAGAATCAGACCAAAATGTAGGCTACACGCTGTCTATTGGCTTCTTTGCATATTCAAGCCTGCCTCAAAATACAACACTGCCCCTTTAACACAAATCAAACATTTTATTTGTCACATGCTTCAAATACAACAGGTAGACCTTACCATGAAATGCTTAGTTACAAGCCCTTCATCAACAGTCCAGTTAAGAAAAAATAAGAGTTAAAAAAATATTACGATAACGAGGCTATATACAGGTGGTACTGATACCAAGTCAATGTGCGGGGGTACAGGTTAGTCAAGGTAATTGAGGTAATATGTATGTAGGGTTAAAGTGACCGTGCATAGATAATAAACAGCAAGTAGCAGCAGCATAAAAAAAGGGGGGAGGGGGTCAATGCAAATGGTCCGGGTAGCCAGTTCATTAACTGTTCAGCAGTCTTATGGCTTGGTGGTAGAAGCTGTTAGGGAGCCTTTAACCCAATTAGTTCCACTATACCGCCGGCACATTTTGGACGAAGCCCTTTTAAACATTTTGTGTTTGAGCTACAGACCATTAGTTTGTGTGATAAACAGGGACAGAGCTAGAGAAGTGTTGGTGAGACAAAGGTGGATCCCGAAGGACTTTATACAAACATTTCCGTAGAGTCCAAATGGTTTGAGTTACAAACTGTTAAAAGCTATCTATGAAAAGCTGAGACTCTCATGAACCTGCACATGTAACATGTTTTGTTTACAAGCTACACAAGAGTGGTTAGAAGGTAAGGGGTTCTTCTACATAGAAGATCATAAGACAGTAAATGGTGCTGGAGGGGATGGCTGCTGTTTTACGGGCTCCTAACCAATTGTGCTATTATGTGTGTTTTTTTCCCACATTGTTTGTAACTTTTATGGTACGTAATGTTTCTGCTTCCATCTCCTATGACCGAAAAGAGCTTCTGGATACCATAACAGCAATTACTCACCTCGATCTGAACAGAGATCATTTCTTTAATGAGTCTGACGCGAAGGATTTACTGCTGCTTCCGGACCAGGCCCCAATCCCCCTCATTCACATGAAGAGGAGACTGAGATACAGAGGCGCGGATCCGGGTGCCTTGTGAGAATTTGTTGGCGAGTGGGTAACCCATTTCTACCCTCCTTCCTATTGGCCAACATGCAACCACTTGAGAATAAACTGGATGAGCTCTGTTCGAGACTATCCTACTAACGGGACATTTAAAACGGTAATATTTTATGTTTCACTGAGTCGTGGCTGAACTACAACATAGATAAACAGTTGGCTGGATTTTCTGTGCATCGGCAAGACAGAACAGCTACCTCAAGTAAGACGAGAGGTGGTAGCCTGTGTTTATTTGTCAATAACAGCTGGCGCACAAGCTTTTGAGGTTTTGCTCCCCAGCGGTAGAGTATGTCATGATAAGCTATAGACCACACTATCTACCAAGAGAATTTTCATCTATTTTTTTTGTAGCTGTCTATTTACCACCACAAACCAATGCTGGCACTAAGACCACACTAAAATAACTGTATAATGCCATAAGCAAACAAGAAAATGTTTATTCAGAAGCGTCGCTCCTAGCGGCCAGGGACGGCGCTCCTAATGACAGGTACAAAGCTCTCCCTCGCAATTCATTAGACAAATTTGACTATAATTATATCCTCCCGATTCCTGCTTACAAGCAAAAACTAAAGCAGGAGTACCAGTGACTCACTCAATACGGAAGTGGTCAGATGACATGGATGCTAAGCTACAAGACTGTCTTGCGAGCACAGACTGGAATATGTTCCGGGATTCATCCAATGGCATTGAGGAGTACACCACATCAGTCCCCAGTTTCATTAATAAGTGCATCGATGACGTCATCCCCACAGTGACCGTACGTATATACCCTAACCAGAAGCCATGGATTACAGGCAACATCCACACTGACCTAAAGGCTAGAGCTGCCGCTTTCAAGGAGCGGACAATAATGCAGAAACTTATGAGAAATCCTGCTATGCCCTCAGACGAACTATCAAACAGTGAAAGCGTCCATACAGGACTTTGATTCCTACTACACCGGCTCAGATGCTCGTTGGATGTGGCAGGGCTTGCAAACTACTATGGATCACAAAGGGAAATTCAGTCATAAGCTGCTCAGTGACGCGAGCCTACCAGACGAGCTAAATGCCATCTATGCTCGCTTCGAGGCAAGCAACACTGAAGCATGCACGAGAACACCAGTCCTTTGAAAGGCAGGTCATGGCTCACAACAGCATCATCCCGGAAAACGTAGACCCATTACAATTCGCATACCGCACCAACAGATCCACAGATGATGCAATCTCAATTGTACTCCACACTGCCCTTTCCCACCTGGGCATGTACTCCACACTGCCCTTTCCCACCTGGACAAAAGGAACACCTATGTGAGAATGCTGTTCATTGACTACAGCTAAGTGTTCAACGCCACAGTGCCCTCGAAGCTCATCCCTAAGCTAAGGACCCTGGGACTAAACACCTCCCTCTGCAACTGGATTCTGGACTTCCTGATGGGCTGCCCCCAGGTGGTAAGGGTAGGCAACAACACATCTGCCACACTGATCCTCAACACAGGGGCCCCTCAGGGGTGCATGCCTAGTCCCCTCCTGTAATCCCTGTTCACCAATGACTGCGAGGCCAAGCACGACTCCAACACCATCAGTAAGTTTGCCAATTACACAACAGTGGTAGGCCTGATCACCCACAATGATGAGACAGCCTATAGAGAGGAGGTCAGAGTCCTGGCAGTGTGGTGCCAAAAAGTGCTACAGCTGCACCATTGAGAGCATTCTGACTGGTTGCATCACTGCTTGGTATGGCAACAGCTCTGTATCCCAATGTGGGGCCAAGCCTTCTGCCATCTAGGACCTCTATACCAGGCGGTGTCAGTGGAAGGCCCTACAAGTTGTCATAGACTGTTTTCTTTGCTATGGCACGGCAAGCGGTACTGGAGTGCCGAGTCGAGGTCCAAATGCTCCTTAAAGCTTCTACCCCCAAGCCATAAGTCTGCTGAACAATTAATAAAATGGCTACCCCTACCTGGACTATTTGATTTGACCCCCTTTTTTTACGCTGCTGCTACTCTGTTTATTATCTATGCACAGTCACTTTACCCCTACCTACATGTACATATTACCTCAATTACCTTGACTAACCTGTACCCTCGCACATTGACTTGGTACCCCCTGTATTTAGCCTCGTTATTATTATTTTATTGTGTTATTTCTTTGTTTGTTAGTATTTAGTAAATTTAGTAAATTGCATTTCACGGTAAGGTATCGGTTTGGAAATGAGGCTGCAGCCAATATGCATATCACCTACACTTTGACATGTAGGCTTTTTATTTATGTACATGAAAAATAGATTTTAATATTATTCCAATGTTATCCTCTCTGATCGGAGGAATTGTTTGACATTGTGATTTTAGTTTGATTTTTTAATACTTTTCTTTTCGGACAATTGAAATCTATATTGTTGTCCAAGACAAGAGGACAAGTGTTAATGTCAAGCCCTGCTATACAGTATACACTGAGTAGACAAAATATTAAGAACACCTGATCTTCCCATGAGATAGACTGACCAGGTGAATCCAGCTGAAAGCTATGGTTCCCTTATTGATGTCACTTGTTAAATCCACTTCAATCAGTGTAGATGAAGGGAAGGAAACAGGTTAAAGAATCATTTGATTGCGTATGTGTGCCATTCAGAGGGTGAATGGGTAAGACAAAAGATTCAAGTGTTTTTGGACAAGGTATGGTAGTAGGTGCCAGGCGCACAGGTTTGTGTGAAAAACTACAACAGTGATGGGTTTTTCACACTCAAGTTTCCCATGTGTATCAAGAATGGTCCACCAAAGGACATTCAGCCAACTTGACACAACTGTGGGAAGCACAGGAGTCAACATGGGTCAGCATCCCTGTGCAATGCTTTCGACTGCTTGTAGAACCCATGCCCTGACGAATTGAGGCTGTTTTGAGGGCAAAATGGGTGGTGTTCCTAATGTTTGGTATACTCAGTGTATATTTAAATTCTTATAGTGTACAAATCTGTGCCAAATCATGTTACTATCACAGGCCTCGTGATGCTTATAGAGAAGTTATCATTCGTTACTCATTGTGTACTTATTCCTCGTGCTACTATCTTTTTTTCTCTCTGCATTGTTGGGAATGGCCCATTAGTAAACAATACACTGTTCGTCTACACCTGTTGTTTACGAAGCATGTGAAAAATACTATTTTATTTCATTTAATCAATGCAGGTCGATCATCTAGAGAGGATACAGTTTCCAAACAGGGTGAGAACGATGAAGTAGATAGAGGAGAACATTCCCCACCGAACGCCCCCCTGGGACTCTATCCCATGATACATCACCGCATTCCAGTCCTCTCCTGTCAGAATCTAGGAGACACAAACATATTGTCACGGATTTAGCTAATGGTATTACGGTAATTACAATATAAAGTGATTTTCAAAAGGCAAACAAAGCACAACTTCATTGAGCATTTTGTAAACATCACCTGGAAAACTGTGAGAATGGCTGCTGGAAAGGTGTCGAAGTTTGTTGTTGGTGTCTCCTCTTCAAAATTAAACCTGCAGTCGGAAACACAGATTAGAGAGGTTGCTAACTTTGAGCTATTCCTGGCTATCATACAGGTTCACACTATATTTTAAAATCCCTCATCACTTTTGTGACCATTGATAAATGTAGAAGAATCACACTTAGTAATAATATATTATTGCGTTGCTCCAGCAACAATATTTATAGTACATCTTGCTACTGTCAGAGCCCTAACAGCTTGGTTGGCTAACGTAAACCTCTCCGTCAAGGCTGATCTCACAGCAGAACACATTCCTAGCTAATGGGGAGTTGAAGATACATTTATGCTAATCTTGATATTCTGTATTGCTATGTGAGAATCTACAGGGACCTCATTACACTTTCCAACAATGAGAGTGATGTAGAAAGCAAACTAAATGTGTCTTCTCTCTGCCTGCTAAAATCCTTGGTGCATATACAGACATTCATTAGTACATATCTCATTAGTTTCCCAACTAGAGAAAAGACAATGCAGGTCAGCATAAAACCCTGTTTAAACCACCCTACTGTAAGGTAAAAATATGTGCAACTGTACAAGTGAATCATGATAAAATACCAAATATAATAGATAAATACAATAGAACACAATAGATAAAACAAGTGACTTCGGGTATAAGTGTGCATCTAATACTGTATGCATCTCACTATGCATCTCACTTTGCATCTCACTAAATGTGTTTCTTTTCTTTTCACGGGAACAGGCATGATGTTAAATATACACTGAATGTACAAAACATGATTTATCCTTCATTATATTTCTCAAACACGACTGGCATTTAGCCTGTATTTACAGTGCATTCGGAAAGTATTCTGATCCCTTGACTTTTTCCACATATTATTATGTTACAGCCTTATTCTAAAATGGATGAACTGTTTTTTCCCCTCATCAATCTACAGCCATAATGACAAAGCAAAAACTTTTTTTTTTGAAATGTGAAATGCTAATTTATCAAATAAAAAAATTAAAACCTTTACTCAGTACTTTATTGAAGCATCTTTGGCAGCGATTACAGCCTTAAGTCTTCTTGTGTATGACGCTACAAGCTTGGCACACCTGTATTTGGGGAGTTTCTCCCATTCTTCCCTGCAGATCCTCTCAAGCTCTGTCAGGTTGTATGGGGAGCGTCACTGCACAGCTATTTTCAGGTCTCTACAGAGATGTTCGATCGGGTTCAAGTCCAGGCACTGGCTGTGCCACTCAAGGACATTCAGAGACTTGTCCTGAAGCCACTCCTGTGTTGTCTTGGCTGTGTGCTTAGGGTCGTTGTCCTGTTTCGAAGGTGAACCTTCACCCCAAGTCTGAGGTCGAGAGCACTCTGGAGCAGGCTTTCATCAAGGATCTCTCTGTAATTTGCTCCGTTCATCTTTCCCTCAATCCTGACTAGTCTCCCAGTCTCTGACGCTGAAAAACATCCCCACAGCATGATGCTGCCACCATCATGCTTCACCGTAGGGATGGTGCCAGGTTTCCTCCAGACGTGACACTTGGCATTCAGGCCAAAGTTCAATCTTGGTTTCATCAGACCAGAAAACTTTTTTTCATGGTCTGAGAGTCTTTAGGTTCCTTTTGGCAAACTCCAAGAGGGCTGTCATGTACCTTTTACTGAGGAGTGGCTTCCATCTGGCCACTCTACCATAAAGTCCTGATTGGTGGAGTTCTGCAGAGGTGGTTGTCCTTCTGGAAGGTTATCCCATCTCCACAGAGGAACTCTGGAGCTCTGTCAGAGTGACCATCGGGTTCTTGGTAACCTTCCTGACCAAGGCCCTTCTCCCCCGATTGCTCAGTTTCGCCTGGCAGCCAGCTCTTGGAAGGGTCTTGGTGGTTCAAAACTTCTTCCATTTAAGAATTATGGAGGCCACTGTGTTCTTGGGGACATTCAATGCTGCAGATTCTTTTGGTACCCTTCCCCAGATCTGTACCTCGACACAATCCTGTCTCTGAGCTCTACAGACAATTCCTTCAACCACATTAATTGGTTTTTGCTCTGACATGCATTGTCAACGGTGGGACCATATATAGACAGGTGTGTGCCTTTCCAAATCATGTCCAATCAATACAATTTACCACAGGTGGACTCCAATCAAGTTGTAGAAACATCTCAAGGATGATTAATGGAAACATGGTGCACCTGAGCTCAATTTCGAGTCTCATAGCAAAGGGTCTGAATCAAATCAAATGTTATTTGGTGTAGACCTTACAGTGAAATGCTTACTTACAAGCCCTTAACCAACAATGCTGTTAAGAAAAAAAGTGTTAAAGTAGTTACTCAAATAAACAGAATGAATGTTTTTTAATTTAAATAAATATATAATAATAAATACTTACGTAAATAAGGTATTTCTGTTTTATATTTATAATACATTTGCAAAAATGTCTAAAAATCACTTTTGCTTTATTATGAGAGATTGTGTGTAGATTGTGTGTAGATTGTGTGTAGATTGTGTGTAGATTGTGTGTAGATTGATGAGGAACATTTTTAATTTCATCAATTTTAGAATAAGGCTGTAGCTTAACAAAATGTGGAAAAAGTAAAGTGGTCTGAATACTTTCTGAATGCACTGCATATAATTAAAAGTCTCATTAAAGCGTTCAGGCGCCTCCCTCATATCAGCATCAGTTTGGACACAAGGCAGTAGTCAATATGCATATCATCTACACTGACATGTAGGCTTTTTTATTCATGTACATGAAAAATAGATTTGAATATTATTCCAATGTCGGCATCTCTGATTCAATTCTAATCGAAGTAATTGTTTGATATTGAGATTTTTCTGTCATTTTTATTACCTGTCCATTTGGACAACTTAAATGTAAAAATGTTTTACTTTCCAGGACAAGAGAACAAGCATTAATGTCAAGCCCTGCTATAGAGTATAGACTAAGTATACAAAACCTTACACCTGCTCTTTCCATGACATAGACTGATCAGGTGAATCCAGGTGAAAACTATGATTCCTTATTGATGTCACTTGTTAAATCCACTTCAATCAATGTACATGAATGGGAGGAGACAAGTTAAAGAAGGATTTTTAAGCCTTGTGACAATTGAGACTTGGATTTTGTATGTGTGCCATTTAGAGGGTGAAGGGGCAAGACAAAATATTTAAGCGCCTTTGAAAGGGGTATGGTAGTAGGTTTTTCACGCTCAACAGTTTCCTGAGTGTATCAGGAATGTTCCACCAACCAAAGGACATCCAGCCAACTTAACACAACTGTGGGAAGCATTGGAGCCAGCATCCCTGTGGAATGCTTCGACTGCTTGTAGGGTCCATGCCCTGACAAATTGACATTCTTCTGAGGGCAAAAGGGGGTGCAACTCAATATTAATAAGGCATTCCTAATGTTTTGTATGCTCAGTGTAGATGATATTCAAGAGTGCATAATGCATAATGATTCATGCACCTGGATGGAGTACCTCAGCTCAAGTCGATTTGTCTAGCATATACAGTACCAGTCAAAAGTTTGGCCACACCTACTCATTCCAGGGTTATTCTTTATTTTTACTATTTTCTACATTGTAGAATAATACTGAAGACATCAAAAATATGAAATAACACATATGGAATCATGTAGTAACCAAAAAAGTGTTTTATTTTTAATTTTTTATAATACAAAAAATAAATAAATATGGGATTCTTCAAAGTAGCCACCCTTTGCCTTGATGACAGCTTTGCACACTCTTGGCATTCTCTCAGTCAGCTTCATGAGGAAGTCACCTGGAATTAGTTGTGTTGTGACAAGGTATTCTAGGTGACTTCCTCATGAAGCTGGTTGAGAGAATGCCAAGAGTGTGCAAAGCTGTCATCAAGACAAAAGGTGGCTACTTTAAATAAAATATATTTAGATTTTTTCAACACTTTTTTGGTTACTACATGATTCCATGTGTTATTTCACAAATTTGATTATTATTATTCTACAATGTAGCTAAATAGTAAAAATAAAGAAAACCCCTTGAATGAGTAGGTGTGTCCAAACTTTTGAATGGTACTGTATTTCCTGAACAGCTTTGAGGGGTCAGGCTTTGGCTGGATCTGGCTGTGTGAAGCAGCTTCACAACAACTAGTCCTTAGTATATTTCTGATTGAACACTGCACTGCACTGGAAGAGCCTGAACAACACAGACTGAACACTGCACTGGAAGGTCCTGGACAACACAAATGGAACACTGCACTGGAAGGCCCTGTACACCTTATACTGACTGAACACTGTACTGAAAGAGCCTGAACACCACAGACTGACTGACAATGCACTGGAACAGCCTGAACAACAAAGACAGAACACTGCACTGGATGGGCCTGAACAACACCCATCCTGATTGAACACCTCACTAAAAGGGCCTGAAAACACACACACTGACTGAACACTGCACTGGAAGAGCGTGAACAACACACAGGCTGATTGAACACTGCACTGAAAGAGAATGAACAGCAGATTGACTGAACACTGCACTGAAAGAGCCTGGAAACACAAACTGAACACTGCACTGAAAGAGCCTAAACACCACACAGCCTGATTTAACCTGTTGAGTGTAGGGGGCAGTATTTTGATGTTTGGATAAAAAACGTACCCAAATTAAACTGCCTATTTCTCAGGCCCAGAAGCTAGAATATGGATAAAATTGTCAGATTAGGATAGAAAACACTCTAAAGTCTTCAGAACTGTCCAAATATTGTCTGTGAGTATAACAGAACTGATATTGCAGGCAAAAACCTGAGGAAAATCCAACTAGGAAGTGCCGCTTATTTTGAAAGCTCCCTGTTCCATTGCATGCCTTCCCTCCATTTAAAGGGATATCAACCAGATTCCTTTCCCTATGGCTTCCACAAGGGGTGAACAGTCTTTAGACATAGTTTCAGCCTTTTATTTCTGAAAAATTAGCGAGAACGATCACATCGCGTCAGTGGATGGCTGGGTGCCAGCAGAGTTTTGCATGCGCAACAGCTTGGAGCAGACATTTTCTCTCTCTCTCCTATTGAAAAAGCTATGGTCTGGTTGAAATAGTATTGATCATTTATTGTAAAAACAACCTGAGGATTGATTATAAAAAAACGTTTGACATGTTCCTACGAACTTTACGGATACTATTTAGAATTTTTGTCTGCCCCGTCGTGACCGCTCGAGCCTGTGGATTACTGAACATAACGCGCCAACCAAATGGAGGTATTTTGGATATAAAAATAATCTTTATGGAACAAAAGGAACATTTATTGTGTAACTGGGAGTCTCGTGTGTGCAAACATCCGAAGATCATCAAAGGTAAGCGATTCCTTTTATTGCTTTTCTGACTTTCGTGACCAATCTACTTTGCTGTTAGCTGTTTGTAATGCTTTGTCTGCTGAGAGAGATGTCCTTACCTAAACGCTTGGTTTGCTTTAGCTGTAAAGCTTTTTTAAAATCTGACACACCAGCTGGATTAACAACAAGCTAAGCTGTGTTTTGCTATATTGCACTGGTGATTTCATGAAAATTAAATATTTTTAGTAATTTAATTCGAATTTGGCGCTCTGCAATTCAGCGGATGTGGACGAAAATGATCCCGCTAACGGGATGGGTGCGCCAAGAAGTTTTTAACACTGCACTAGAAGGGCTTGAACAACACATATGCTTTAACAAAGTTAACCATTTTCACCGTAGTGTCCAAAACATCTTTCAAGCCATCAGGCATTCCTTTGGCAACAAGAGCCTCTCGATGGATGCTGCAGTGTACCCAAGTGGCGTCGGGAGCAACTACTTGCATGCGCGTTACCACTCCACTATGTCTCCCTGTCACTACTTTTGCGCAATCAGTACAGACACCAACACATCTTGACCACCAAAGTCCATTTGATGTCACAAAGCTGTCCAGTGCTTTCAAAATATCCTCTCCTGTTGTCCTGGTTTCCAGAAGAGGATGTCTTCCTTAATTGACCCCCCATAAACGTAACGGACATATACCAGGAGCTGTGCCAGGCCCGCCAGGTCTGTTGACTCATCCAGCTGTAACGCATAGCATTAACTGGCTTGTATGCGAAGCAGTAATTGTTTCAAAACATCTCCTGCCATGTCACTGAAACAGTGTTGTTTGATTGAGCCGTTGTCTGTATAGGTTTTTGGGCCTTTTCCCCCAGCATTGTCACAGCCATATCCGCGACAGCAGGAAGAATTAAGTCGTCCACAATAGTATGGGGCTTGCCTGTCCTAGCCATTCGGTATCTCACCATATAAGACTCTTCCAGCCCCTTCTTATTAAAGGTATCTGTTGCTTTTATACATGTCTTACCACTTAAAAGTTGTCTTAATTCTCGCTCAAAAAACTCCTGTTGTATTTTTCAAATTGGCATGTTTTGTTTCTAAATGTCTGCACAAGAGTGAAGGTTTCATCGAGTTGTGAGATAGTACTTTTGCACATATAACACACTGTGGCTGAGGAAAGGCACTACTCCCAATATAAGTGAACTTCAAATCAATGTATTTCAAATCAAATCAAAATGTATTAGTCATTTGCGTCGAATACAACAGGTGTAGACCTTACAGTGAAATGCTTACTTACAAGCCCCTAACCAACAATGCTGTTTAAAAAAATACAGATAAGAATAAGAGATAAAAGTAACAGGTAATTAAAGAGCAGTAGTGAAATAACAATAGCAAGACTATATACAGGAGGGTACCGATACAGAGTTAATGTGAGGGGGCACTGGTTATTTGAGGTAGTATGTACATGTAGGTAGAGTGAAAGTGACTATGCATAGATGACAACAGAGACTAGCAGTGGTGTAAAGAGGGGGTGGGGGGAGCACTGCAAATAGTCTGGGTAGCCATTTGACTAGATGTTCAGGAGTCTTTTGGCTTGAGGGTAGAAGCTGTTTAGAAACCTCTTGGACCTAGACTTGGATCTCTGTTGCCGCTTGCCATGCCGGTAGCAAAGGGAACAGTCAATGACTAGGGTGACTGAAGTCTTTGGCCATTTTTAAGGCCTTCCTCTAACACCGCCTGGTATAGAGGTCCTGTATGGAAGGAAGGTAGACCCCAGTGATGTACTGATCTGTTCGCGCTACCATCTGTAGTGCCTTGTGGTCGGAGGCCAAGCAGTTGCCACACCAGGCAGTGATGCAACCATGCTCTCAATGGTGCAGCTGTAGATCATTTTGAGGATCTGAGGACCCATGCTAAATCTTTTCCATCTCCTGAGGGGGAATAGGTTTTGTCATGCCCTCTTCACGACTGTCTTGATGTGCTTGGACCATGTTAGTTTGTTGGTGATATGGACACCAAGGAACTTGAAGCTCTCAACTTGCTCCACTGCAGCCCCGTCGATGAGCACGGGGGCGTGCTCTGTCATCTTTTTCCTGTAGTCTACAATCATCTCCTTTGTCTTGATCATGTTGAGGGAGAGGTTGTTGTCCTGGCATGACACGGCCAGGTCTCTGACCTCCTCTGACCTCTAGGCTGTCTCGTCGTTGTCTGTGATCAGGCCTACCACTGTTGTGTCATCTGCAAATTTAATGATGGTGTTGGAGTCATGTAGTAATGAGTGAACAGGGAGTACAGGAGGGGACTGAGTACGCACCCGAGGGGCTCCAGTGTTGAGGATCAGCGTGGCGGATGTGTTGTTACCTACCCTTACCATCTGGGGGCGGCCCATCAGGAAGTCCAGGATCCAGTTGCAGAGGGAGGTGTTTAGTCCCAGGGTCCTTAGCTTATTGATGAGCTTTGAGGGCACTATGGTGTTGAACGCTTAGCTGTAGTCAATGAACAGCATTCTCACATAGGTGTTCCTTTTGTCCAGGTGGGAAAGGGCACTGTGGAGTGCAAAAGAGACTGCATCATCTGTGGATCTGTTGGGGCGGTATGCAAATTGGGGTGGGTCTAGGGTTTCTGTGATGATGGTGTTGATGTGAGCCATGACCAGTCTTTCAAGGCACTTCATGACTACAGAATTGAGTGCTATGGGTCGGTAGTCGTTTAGGCAGGTTAACTTTTAATGTTCTCGGGCACAGGGACTATGGTTGTCTGCTTGAAACATGTTGGTATTACAGACTCGGACATTGATAATGTCAGTGAAGACACTTGCCAGTTGGTCAGCGCATGCTTACATTACACGTCCTGGTAATCCGTGAAAGTTGATCTGTTTAAAGGTCTTACTCACATCGGCTGCGGAGAGCGTGATCACACACTCTTCCAGAACAGCTGGTACTCTCATGCATGTTTCAGTTGTGTTTGCCTCGAAGCGAGCAGAGAAGTCGTTTAGCACGTCTGGTAGGCTTGTGTTACTGGGCAGCTCTCTGCTGTGCTTCCCCTTGTTGTCCGTAATGGTTTGCAAGCCCTGCCACATCCGACGAGCATCAGAGCCGGTGTTGTATGATTCGATCTTAGTCCTGTATTGACACTGCCTGTTTGATGCTTCGTCGGAGGACATAGCGGGATTTCTTATAAGCTTCTTATAAGCTTCCGAGTCCCGCTCCTTGAAAGCAGCAGCTCTAGCCTTTAGCACAGTGCGTATGCTGCCTGTATTCCATGGCTTCTGGTTGGAGTATGTACGTACGGTCACTGTGGGGACGACGTCATCGATACACTTATTGATGAAGCCAATGACTGATGTGGTGTACACCTCAATGCCATCGGAGTATGGATGCGGGCCTTACTTTTTAGAATAATTGATCAATTTTGAGCAAACAGAATGAGCAGCAGCTACGTTTGGCTACATACGGACCATTAGTGAAATTCCCGCGAGAGAGTAACAATTAATGTGATTGGATGTTAATTATTTGACTAGCCTACCTGTATTTGACATTGTGATGTTATTTCGCTGAACACTAGATGGTTTAATGTTTTTTTTGGCAATGAAACGAGGCTACTCATTTTATGTGAATCACATTTTTATTTGGCGTACCCTCGACAGCACTGCGCATACCTCTGGGGGTACCCCAGTTTGAGAATACTAGTTTGGGAATACCTGTACTAGAGCAACAATGTAATGTAGTGAAAACAACTTGCATCTATATTACATTACAAGCTAAATGGTAATGCTAACAATAATACAACTTGCTAATAATACAACTGGCTAATGGGTATTACAGTACAGTGCGTGTTCTGGACAGGACCTTTTTACCATCGATGACCACTTTGGAAACAAGCGTTTTAAGTAACACTTTTAAGTGATATCCTCTGGGTCCGTATTGTACATTTTGTTGTATATGTCTGTTACCCAAATCAATTAAGTTAAATTCAATACTATGAGAGGCACTGGAGGTTGACTCACATTCCCCCAAAGAGCTGCATGCCTAGTAGGGCGAACACCACGATGAAGAGGAAGAGGAGGAAGAGCAGGCTGATAATGGACTTCATGGAGTTGAGTAAAGAGACCACCAGGTTCCTCAGAGAGTTCCAGTACCTTCAGGGACACAGGAGAAGGACGAAGAGGGGGAATAAAGAGAGGATAGCACTACATGTATAAGATTGTGTCATGTAAAGTTATCATGTCATGTTTTGGATGACAGCGTAACAGATCACTCACTTAGTGACTTTGAAAATCCTGAGCAGACGGAGAGCTCGCAGGACGCTGATGCCGTATGAAGCCCCAGGTTTCACAACTGCCCAGATCACCTCAAAAATACTGCCTATAATCACCTGGAAGGAGAGTACATTGAATTACTTAAAATGTGCTTCTCCTTAATGCAATGCAGTGTAATGTAATTCTCTACAATACAGTTTTCAGCAGTGCCGGTTTTATTGAATTTTATTCTCACTCACTCCAAAATCAAAACAATTGAAAGAGGAATGGAAGTAGTTCCTAGGTCCTAGTCCATACATTTTCATGGACATCTCAGTCAGAAACAAGCCCAGGAATACAAACTCTGCCAAATCTGCCGGGGAGAGGTAAAACACACAGATAAATTCACTGAGTCAAATATGTCTTCACCCTGATGTCTGAAGTGAAGGCACTGATTAAATATGACTAATACACTATAGATTGCATTGTACAAACAGCAAATACATAGAATGACAGGTATGGTTGGTGTTGGTGGGGAAATCAATGGTAATGTACAGTATTCCCTCCCATGCAGGGGGGTCATTGGGCAGGACTTACACAGCGCATAGGTGAGCCACTCAGGCTGGTCATAATGAACAATGGCCACACACAGTGTGTTGAGGCCCACCAGACACAGGACTGTCCAGTAGAAGCTCTGGGCCTTGACCAGGCGTCTGATGGTGAAGCGGAGCCGCTTCTCTTTCCTCCGGAAGTAGGAAGCACTGTCGTTCTTGCTGCTCTTCAGGCTGGCCCGGGTGAATGGAGAACCTGGGGGAGTAGCCCGAGTGAACGCAGACCCTGGGGGAGCAGCCCGTATGAACGGAGACCCTGGGGGAGCAGTGGGGGGAACAGCACACACACACTGGACATAAAGCAACACAATCATCAATACTGTATTTCTCATTAAAATCATTTTAATTTCATTTCACTTGGTGGGGACAGCCTACAAACATTGTTAGACACAATGAGAGGAAAAATAACAACATTACAGCTAATAAACCCCAGCTCTGTACTGTGGCTAAAACAAACCACAGCATAGAATGCCAAATACAGCAACTTCTATGTAAATTAGAGGTCATTTATAATATGACCAATTGCAGATTGTTCTTTACATTTCTCTTTAATAATGATGCATCATATTGTTCAGATGGACAGTATCCTTCTCAGTGTCCTCCTGGCTAGTTCATGGCATCCACAAAGAACTCTGTGCACTGCCCTCCTCCTTTCTCCTACATCTCCCAGCTCCTGTGCCATAATAAACCCTCTGTAACTTAAATTAGTGGGGCTGGACCAAAAAAATAAAGGTGAAAAATGGTTTCATTAGCATCTTGTTAGTGGCCCAGCAGAAGAGGGAGAATCATAATTTCCTGGGCTATTTTCTTCTCCAAATCTTACTCTGTGTGAAGCATCATAAACTAAGTACCAAGTCAGGTTGCCCTTTTCCTTTCTCTCTTTTCACTCTCTCCCTCTCCTTCTCTGTGTCATTTCTCTTTTTATGGGATTCTAATACTGAGCCAAAACACACAATTTCCCTTTAATTACTGTGCAGTGATGCAGATCAAATTAAGGATTATTAATAATCACTTATGCAGCAGGACTGAGGAGTTCAAACACATAGTAGTTAGCAACCAACCGCCAAGAAGGAGAGAACAGTTGGAGATGACTTTATTATTTTTTAATAAGAGTCTATTGCAATGCTTCTGTCATTAGTCTTTCTTAAAGGTCACTTGTCTAACAGAATAGACAAAACCAGGAGTCGTTATGTCCCATATTGTAGGCAATTGGCCCAATACCGCTGAAAAGACAAACTACTAAAAATACAAAATGATTTAATATGCAACATTATTCAATCGAAGGACAGTTTGAAAAAATATTGTTCCAGACTTGCAGTTGAGACTGACATTAGAGACACAAGACAGCCAGTACATAGGTAGATCAGTATACAGCAGTGAGCAGTGTGAAAGCTAACAGGTTGGTTGAGAGGTCAGAGGTCACGGGCATTGGCCTTACCAACAGATGAGATGTCAGTGAAGTGGTCTTCGCCCTCCTCAGCGTTGATCAGGTCATTCTTGCTCTTCTTGGCTCTTTTTAACACTGAACACACATTAGAACAATACTGTAGGGTTAGCAGTACTGATGGGTATGACATCGTCTCTCAGGGAATTAAAACCCTTAGCCTACAATTTCCACACCCCCGCAGAATTCTATTTAACATAATACAAAGATTCCCATCAAAATCCATCTGTTTAAGCTAGAGATATCTGTCTTTTGCATGGGCTGCTTAGGCAGGGCTTAGACTCTAGAGGGTTATTAATACAGTACTTCCATCAGGTAACTCACTTACATTCAAAAAAGCAGCCCACAACTTGAACCCTTCACATTTATGACAGCTTGTGAAACAGCATCTCATGAGAGGCCTCTTAGGTCTGGTTGGCGCAATAGACCATTCAAACTTGACTGGCAACACAGCCCCCTCACACACACTCTCCCAGGCAGGCTCTCTCTGAACTGTAGCACTGTGCACCTCTCTCCTGTTTTAATCGAATTTACATGTTGCCCCAACACCCATAATTACTGTGGGTTCACACTCGGGCTGTGATTCATTCTGTGCTGGGCTAACAAGCAGCAGCACAATATCTAAATCAGAGAGGGTGGGTGGCATCAGCCCAAAGCCTGACATAGCCACAGCCAGAGAGGAGCCTGGGAAGACAGTCCTGGGCAGACACAGGGAGACAACACAGACAAATCTCATCCCCAAGGTCCTGAGTTTTCCCTGATCAGATCAGGCGGTCTGAGCAGCCTAACTCAGGGCCCGAGTATACCCTTCACCTGGGTTGTTGTGTTTCCTCTTGTACCACGCTCCATCCAGAGGAGACATCTCTTCAGCATGCTTGTCCTCCTCTGCCAGCATCACCTCCTCTGAAACAAATACATAGCCACACACCATAACATGAACACACACACACGCGGGCACGCACACACAGATTTCCAAACCATCAGCAGAGTTAATATTACATATCATAAAACCCTAGGACTAATGCTATGTCAGCATAATGTAATATACTGTATATTTCTAGGTCATATAGCTAGATATAAGAAAATGTGCGGTAGATTACTGCATATAGTATCAACTCCCATTTGCCTGTAACTAACCCTTGAGCAAAATCTGAAGCAGTATTTAAGTAAACTTAAGTATTAGAGTAAAGTTAAAGTTTTAAAAGTAAAAGCAAGAAGGAGTAGAGGGCAGTCTGACCTGCCTTGCATATCCATTCCAGGTATCCAGTCAGCTCCCTCTCGATCTGCTGCTGCCTGCGAAGCTTCAGAAACTCCTGCCTCTTCTCCACACGCTCACGCTCCTTGGCAAACTCCCTGCGGGGACAAACACACACACTTATCGGACAAGCCTGGGAGCAACACACACAGTTGTAGCTACAGGTCAGAGCCTGGAGCACTCATCTGCTGACAGCAGTCTGCCTCCCAACTGTGGAACTGGCTGTGAGTGAAACATTTTGGAGAGACACTTCTAGTCTTTGCTTCCTCTACATTAAAAACTTCAAAAAGCATGATTTTGCGAGTCCATATTGCCAATACAGTCAGGGGTGTATGAAAACATCCGATCTCTGTGGTTACACCATGAAGCAATCATATTTCTGACACAATCTGATAATATCTTGGAACAACAAGCAACCCAGTTTCCCTTGCAGAAAGACAAATAGTCAAACCTATTTAATAAACAAACATTTACCCGACACAGGCCCAGAGATCATTAGCTGAAAGATAAAGTTTCCTACACCGTACAGTAAAGGACGATATACTGTAACTGCACTCTACACCAGTGTTTTCCAACCCCTGGCCCACCGTTTCGTTGTAGCCCTTGACAAACACACCCACATTGAGGGCTTAATGATTAGTTGAGAAGTTGAATCAGGTGTGCTTGTCCAGGGTTACAATAAAAATGTATACTGTTAGGGGTACTGTAGGACCAGGGTTGGGAAACACTGCTCTACACAATGCATGCAATTACACTTTGGAAATCAAATGAGCGTCATTCATTTGCATCAGTGCTTGTTCCGAATGCACTCACACCATAGAACAGTCAATTAAAAAAACGCTGAAAGGTGCATGTGGTGGTTTGTGTAACCACAGACCCATAACTCATTATCTAGCCAATTAAATAAGCCAATTTAAATTATTATTATACAGGTGTATCCTGGGAATAAATAGGCCTACTGCTGATTGGGTAAAGGTTGGATTACCAAGACAAAGAGGGGGAGGTCTCACTCATTAACCTGCACTGTGAAGCCACAAACAGAACATCACTGTTGCCATCTCCCTGGATTGAGTAGCTGAGGTTGAGGACATGCTTTTATTTATCTTCCTCCTTCCACCCACAACTTCTCTGTGTGTAGTACTAGCTCCTTAAGACCTGTTAACGGAGGGGTGGGAGGGGAGGGAGGAGGAAAGAGACACACAGAGAGAGAGGGATAGTAGTGAGACAGAGAGAGAGAGACGGGGAGAAAGAGAGAGACAGGGACAGGGAGAGAGACAGAGAGGGAGAGAGAGAGAGAGAGAGATAGGGAGAAAGAGAGACAGAGAGAGATAGGGAGTAAGAGACAGAGATGGGGAGAAAGAGAGATATAGGGAGAAAGGTCCACAAATACCATCTAGACACCAATGCCCTAGAGCACACAAAAAACAATACCAACCTCGGCCTAAACATCAGGACCAATTCGACATCCCAATGAGGATCTGCCTAAAAATACTTGAATCAGTTACAGTTAACCCATTGCTCTTTATGGTTGTGAGGTCTGGGGTCCGCTCACCAACCAAGAATTCACAAAACGGAACAAACACCAAATTGAGACTCTGCATGCAGAATTCTGCAAAAACATCCCGGTGTACAACATAAAACACCAAATAATGCATGTAGAGCAGAATTAGGCCAATACCCGCTAATTATCCAAATCCAGAAAAGAGGAATTCTACAACCACCTAAAAGGAAGCCATTCCCAAACCTTCCATAACAAAGCCATTACCTACAGAGACATTAACCTGGAGAAGAGCCCACTAAGCAAGCTGGACCTGGTGCTCTGTTCACAAACACAGACCCCACAGAGCCCCAGGACAGTACCACAATTATACCCAACCAAATCATGAGAAAACAAAAATATAATTACTTGATACATTGAAAAGATTTTACCAAATAACAGAGCAAACTAGAACGCTATTTGGCCCTAAATAGAGAGTACACAGTGGCAGAATACCCGACCACTGTGACTGACACCAAATTAAGCAAAGATTTAACTATGGATAGACTCAGTGAGCATAGCCTTGCTATTGAGAGAGGCCGCCATAGGCAGACCTGGCTCTCAAGAGAAGGCGGGCTGTGCACACTGCCCACAAAATGAGGTGGAAACTGAGCTGCACTTCCTAACCTCCTGCCAAAATGTATGAGCAAATCAGAGACACATGTTTTCCTCAGATTACACAGACCCCCAAATAATTTGAAAACAAATCCAATTTTGATAAACTCCCATATCTATTGGGTGAAATACCACAGTTTGCAATCACAGCAGCAACAAGAAAAGGGCAACCAGTGTAGAACAAACACCATTGTAAGTACAACACATATTAATGTTTATTTATTTTCCCTTTTGTACTTGAACTATTTGCTCATCGTTATAACACTGTACATAGCCATAATATGACACGTTATATGTCTCTATTCTTCTGAAACCTTTGTGAGTGTAATGTTTACTCTTCATTTTTGATTGTTTATTTCACTTTTGTTTATCTATTTCACATGTTTTGGCAATGTAAACATATGTTTCCCATGCCAATAAAGCCCTTTGAATTGATCGAATTGAGAAAGAGAGATTTTAGGCTGGGTTTCTGTACAGCACTTTGTGACATCAGCTGATGTAAGAAGGGCTTTATAAATACATTTGATTGATTGATTGAGGTATACAGAGACAGACAGAGCAAAAAAAGAGAGAGAGGGGCAGATGGAGAGAAATGAGGGATCCCCTCCCTGAAAGGTCCAGTTTCACAGCTCACTCGATGAGAGCCAAGCAGTGACTGGTGTCTCGCCCTCGCAGGTCTGAGGGAAGCTCCTTCCTCCATTGCAGTGGCTGTGTGTGTGTGTGTGTGTGTGTGTGTGTGGGAGGGCTGTGAGGAGGTGGTGCAAGCTCCACAGCAGTCCCTCAGGTGGGGGAGTGAGTCAAAACACTCCTCAGCAAGCCTCACACCAGCACTGAGCGCAGACTCTCTCTTCTTTCTTTCTCTCTCTCTCTCGCATCTTTCCCTCTCGCATCTTTCTCTCTCTCTCTCATATTTTTCTCTTTATTTCTTTTATACACAAACAGATTAGCTAGACATACAGGCGATCCCAGCTACACACTCTCTCACTCAGCCTGTACAGTACACACAGGCTCACCGAATGCAGAGAGATTGCAGAGTAAAACACACACAACAAGCAATCACTCATAGACACATTTTGCAAGCAGCTTGGAGCGCGCACAATATCAAACTGCTCAGACCTGGGAAATCTAAAGAAACTGTAGCTTACATATCACACACAATATAAGCAACAAGAACATGAGTCAGAAGTCAAGGTTCAGACCAAGTGGTACAGTATGTGAATATTGATTTACAGCTGTACAGCTGTGAGTTGTGGAGCAACAGGACACAGCATGAGCCTGCAAATGACTGACAGATGGACATTACCCTGCTGGGAAGGATCTGAAAAACCTGACCTTCTACTCCACACAGAGGAAAAGAGGGAGGAGGAAAACATAAGGGAGAGAGAGAAGGTGTACATTTCTATTGTGTATTTCACTTTAGTTTATTATCTACTTCACTTGCTTGGGCAATATTAACATATGTTTCACTTTTTTTTTTCTATAATTTTATTTTATTTTCAATGACGGCCTGGGAAGAGTGGGTTAACTGCCTGTTCAGGGGCAGAACGACAGATTTGTACCTTGTCAGCTCGGAGATTTGAACACACAACCTTTCAGTTACTAGTCCAACACTCTAACCACTAGGCTACCCTGCCACCCCATGCCAATACAGCCCTTGAATTGAATTGAGAAGGGGGGGTAGAGAAAAATATTAAAAGCCAGTGTTGTGCCTCAAGCTGGGCTGTCTGTGGCACTCCCTTTGTTCTAATCAAAGCCCTCACAGAGTAAGCTGATGGGGTGATTTGGGCAGGAGGGCGGGGGACATTAAGAGGGGTGATGAGATAAAAGATGAGCCTTGCTGTCTCTGCCCGCTGCTCCTGGGGCTGTGGCCTCTAACCCCTGTGTGTGGCTGCAGCCCTGGCCCCGGCCCCCTGCAGGACAGACAGTGGCCTTTAGAATGTGACACAGCCCTGTCACAGTGCATCAGTGACCTTTATCCCTTCTGACCACAGTAAACACGGCTGACATGTTTTGGTATCCTTCCCCAGATATGTGTCTCGACACAATCCTGTCTCTGAGCTCTACGGACAATTCCTTTGACCTCATGGCTTGGTTTTTGCTCTGACATGCACTGTCAACGGTGGGACCTTATATAGACAGGTGTGTGCCTTTCCAAATCATGTCCAATCAATTTAATTTACCACAGGTGGACTTCAATCAAGTTGTAGAAACATCTCAAGGTTGATCATTTGAAACAGGATGCACCTGAGCTTAATTTCGAGTCTCATAGCAAAAGGTCTGAATACTTATGTAAATAAGGTATTTCTGTTTTCAATTTTTTATGAATTTGCAATAATTTCTAAAAACCTGTTTTCACTTTGTCATTATTGGGTATTGTGTGTAGATTGATGAGGAATCAAGTTTATTTAAAACCTCTTAAATATTAAGGCCCCATATTTGGGGACCCTATTGGATTTGTTTTATTCAATTCATTATGGTATGAGAACAGTAGCCCCTATTTGCAAAAGCAAGGTGTCTGCGGAGAGTTGAGTATCTTGGCTATTGATCGGTATCTTAAAATATTTGGTGTGAAGTACTACCATACATGGGCATACAAACTGATAAGGGCAGGCTGAGCTGATGACCTTATTTCAAGATGGCTGCTACCTACATTCCGTTTAGCGTTGTGAAGCATAAACAAAATAAACACGGAATACGTTGATACACACCAAAAGCCGGGACTCCATAGATCATGAGGATGTCTTATTTGTCTGCCTGGGACCTATCGTTATTGATCACCAGACCCGAGAGTCAAAATGTTTATTTTACACAGCGTTTTCACCAAATATCTTACAAGATAAGCTTCCATTTGGTCTGTGTTTGAGCTATGGCTACATGAGGGGTATCAAATTAATCCCTATGTCGGTAGGAACAAATATTGCATGTTGCCGATGTTATCTGATGATGTATGACCTAATGGACACATTGAATGTCCACATTCGCGTCACATCTTTGAGCATAAAAAATATGACGATACCTGCTTACTCACTGTAGGCATCCATTACACAGAGGATTGGCTACTGGGGCACCTTGACAGTCTTGTAGCCAACGAGATAAGCTTTCCAGGGATATGCAGTTGACCTGGGTGGGACAAAGCAAGGCCTAGAACCTTTTATGCATACCGCAAACTATTACTACCGGGCTCAGAGACAAGACGCACCGAGCACGATTTAATTTAATTTCTTTAGCATAAAAGATAGTTTCTCAAGGGTGAAAAAAAGTTAAAAATGAAGAATATCGAACAGGAACCTAAAAAGAAGGCAGCTATGAATAAGTATACCGACATAGAAACTTTGAATAAAATACTGGAGTCGGACACAGATTAGGGGAGCGATTTGGACAACGAGAATTTCGACTCGGACGACGAAGATTGCTTTCTAGAAGGATTGGATCCACTTTTAGATCTGTAAGTAAATTATCTTCATGACTTTATATAGCTAATTTACTATATGTATTTCATTTTTTATAAGTTGTCTCCTTTTTGTGCTTTGGATTTAGTTTACATAGGCCATTGTAACAAGTCATTTCAATGTTATATAATTACAAAGTAGGTATTGTCTATGTTTCATATTAGTTCACTGTTTGCTGTTCTAAGTTTCATCCTTGTAACTTTGAAGAGGCCACTAAACTCTTATGGCCATTGTTGATTTGTGGTTCTCACCTCTTCCTTTGTCTCCAAAGTGTTACTGTTTGCATTGTGTGTGTGTGGTTCCCACCTTCTATGTGAGTCACTGCACAGGTAAAGTTGACCCTAATGTTGTTTTGTACATTTAGTCAACTGTGATTCTGTGTGTCTTATAACGATACATCCCTTTATTTTATTCACAACAAAGTGGAGGATGCAGAGGATTTGGATGATGACGTTTGGGAGCCACCTCTCCCCAGCAACCGCACCTGCTGGTCAAGGTCTTCATCCACTACTGCTATGTCAATCACCCTGTCTAATGGTTCTACATCCACTTTTCATAGACTTCTTGAAAAAGAAAATACAGTTGAAGTCAGAAGTTTACATACACCTAGGTTGGAGTCATAAAAACTCATTTTTTACCACTCCACAAATTTCCTGTTAACAAACTATAGTTTTGGCAAGTCAGTTAGGACATCTACTTTGTGCATGATACAAGTAATTTCTCCAATAACTGTATCACAATTCCAGTGGGTCAGAAGTTTACATACACTAAGTTGACTGTGCCTTTAAACAACTTGGAAAATTCACAAAAATGATATCATGACTTTAGAAGCTTCTGATTTGTGAGAATGCTGTTCATCGACTACAGCTCGGCATTCAACACCATAGTACCCTCCAAGCTCGTCATCAAGCTCGAGACCCTGGGTCTCGACCCCGCCCTGTGCAACTGGGTACTGGACTTCCTGACGGGCCGCCCCCAGGTGGTGAGGGTAGGCAACAACATCTCCTCCCCGCTGATCCTCAACACTGGGGCCCCACAAGGGTGCGTTCTGAGCCCTCTCCTGTACTCCCTGTTCACCCACGACTGCGTGGCCATGCACGCCTCCAACTCAATCATCAAGTTTGCGGACGACACAACAGTGGTAGGCTTGATTACCAACAACGACGAGACGGCCTACAGGGAGGAGGTGAGGGCCCTCGGAGTGTGGTGTCAGGAAAATAACCTCACACTCAACATCAACAAAACTAAGGAGATGATTGTGGACTTCAGGAAACAGCAGAGGGAACACCCCCATCCACATCGATGGAACAGTAGTGGAGAGGGTAGCAAGTTTTAAGTTCCTCGGCATACACATCACAGACAAACTGAATTGGTCCACTCACACAGACAGCATCGTGAGGAAGGCGCAGCAGCGCCTCTTCAACCTCAGGAGGCTGAAGAAATTCGGCTTGTCACCAAAAGCACTCACAAACTTCTACAGATGCACAATCGAGAGCATCCTGGCGGGCTGTATCACCGCCTGGTATGGCAACTGCACAGCCCTCAACCGTAAGGCTCTCCAGAGGGTAGTGAGGTCTGCACAACGCATCACCGGGGGCAAACTACCTGCCCTCCAGGACACCTACACCACCCGATGCTACAGGAAGGCCATAAAGATCATCAAGGACATCAACCACCCGAGCCACTGCCTGTTCACCCCGCTGTCATCCAGAAGGCGAGGTCAGTACAGGTGCATCAAAGCTGGGACCGAGAGACTGAAAAACAGCTTCTATCTCAAGGCCATCAGACTGTTAAACAGCCACCACTAACATTGAGTGGCTACTGCCAACACACTGTCAATGACACTGACTCTACTCCAGCCACTTTAATCATGGGAATTGATGGGAAATTATGTAAATATATCACTAGCCACTTTAAACAATGCTACCTTACATAATGTTACTTACCCTACATTGTTCATCTCATATGCATACGTTGATACTGTACTCTATATCATCGACTGCATCCTTATGTAATACATGTATCACTAGCCACTTTAACTATGCCACTTGGTTTACATACTTATCTCATATGTATATACTGTACTCAATATCATCTACTGTATCTTGCCTATGCTGCTCTGTACCATCACTCATTCATATATCCTTATGTACATATTCTTTATCCCCTTACACTGTGTATAAGACAGTAGTTTTTTTGGAATTGTTAGTTAGATTACTTGCTCGTTATTACTGCATTGTCGGAACTAGAAGCACAAGCATTTCGCTACACTCGCATTAACATCTGCTAACCATGTGTATGTGACAAATACATTTTGATTTGATTTGATTTGATTTGATTTCATCATTTGAGTCAATTGGAGGTATACCTGTGGATGTATTTCAAGGCCAACCTTCAAACTCAGTGCCTCTTCGCTTGACATCATGGGAAAATCAAAAGAAATCAGCCAAGACATCAGAATTTTTTTTTGTAGAACTCCACAAGTCTGGTTCATCCTTGGGAGCAATTTCCAAGCACCTGAAGGTACCACGTTCATCTGTACAAACAATAGTACGCAAGTATAAACACCATGGGACCACGCAGCCGTCATACCGCTCAGGATGGAGACGCGTACTGTCTCTTAGAGATAAACGTACTTTGGTGTGAAAAGTGCAAATCAATCCCAGAACAACAGCAAAGGACCTTGTGAAGATGCTGGAGGAAACAGCCACAAAAGTATCTATAACCACAGTAAAATGACGGGCCGGGCGCAGTGTGTACTAACCAAGGTTACCAGGTGCACGGTGTTTCCTCCGACACATTGGTGTGGCTGGCTTCCGGGTTGGATGCGCGCTGTGTTAAGAAGCAGTGCGGCTTGGTTGGGTCGTGTTTCGGAGGACGCATGACTTTCGACCTTCGTCTCTCCTGAGCACGTACGGGAGTTGTAGCGATGAGACAAGATAGTAACTACTAATAATTGGATACTATGAAATTGGGGAGAAAAAGGGTTTTAAAATATAAAATAAAATAATATTAATAATAAAAATAAAATAATTTAAAAAATGGAAAGAATATGGCACCACAACAAACCTGCCAGAGAGAGGGCCGCCCACCAAAACTCACAGACCAGGCAAGGAGGGCATTAATCAGAGAGGCAACAAAGAGACCAAAGACAACCCTGAAGGAGCTGCAAAGAGGAGATTGGAGTATCTGTCCATAGGACCACTTTAAGCTGTACACTCCAAAAAGCTGGGCTTAACAGAAGAGCGTCCAGAAAAAAGACATTGCTTAAAGAAAAAAAATAAGCAGACACGTTTGGTGTTTGCCAAAAGGCATGTGGAAGAATCCCCAAACATATGGAAGAAGGTACTCTGGTCAGATGAGACTCAAATGGAGCTTTTTGGCCATCAAGGAAAATGCTATGTCTGGCCCAAACCCAACACCTCATCACCCTGAGCACAACATCCCCACAGTGAAGCATGGTGGTGGCAGCATCATGCTGTGGGGATGTTTTTCATTGGAAGGGACTGGGAAACTGGTCAGAATTGAAGGAATGATGGATGGTGCTAAATACAGGGAAATTCTTGAGGGAAACCTGTTTCAGTCCTCCAGAGATTTGAAACTTGGACGGAGGTTCACCTGCCAGCAGGACAATGACCGTAAGCATACTGCTAAAGCATCACTCGAGTGGATAAGGGGAGACATTTAAATGTATTGGAATGGCCTAGTCAAAGCCCAGAACTCAATCCAATTGAGAATCTGTTTTATGACTTAAAGATTGCTGTACACCAGCAGAACCCATCCAACTTGAAGGAGCTGGAGCAGTTTTGCCTTGAAGAATGGTTCAAATTCCCAGTGGCTAGATGTGCCAAGCTTATAGAGACATACCCCAAGAGCCTTGCAGCTGTAATTGCTACAAAAGGTGGCTCTACAAAGTATTGACTTGGGGGGGGGTGAATAGTTATACACACTCAAGTTTTCCGTTTCTTGTCTTGTTTGTTTCACAATAATAATCAAAAATGCATCGTCAAAGTGGTAGGCATGTTGTATAAATCAAAAGATACAAACCCACCAAAAATGCTTTATTTAGGGATAGACAGGAGCACACTCCAACACAACAAACAAATCATTTTTGTGTAGTGAGTCTGCCAAATCTGAGGCAGTAGGGATGACCAGGCATGTTATCTTGACAAATGCATGAATGTGACCATGTTCCTGTCCTGCTAAGCGTTCAAAATGTAATGAGTACTTTGTGTGTCAGGGAAAATGTATGGAGTAAAAGGTACATTATTTTCTTTAGGAATGTAGTGAAGTAAAAGTAGTGCAAAATATCAATAGTGAAGTACAGATATCCCAAAAAACGACTTAAAAGTAGTACTTTAAAGTATATTTACTTAAGTACTTTACACCACCGGATTGTATGAAGTACACAGAGTCTTACAGAGTCAGAGTTTACGCCATCTTCGCAGATGGGATACTGAGTGCAGCCAGTGACGAGACAACAGGTAGGAGGACTGACTTTCTGACAAAGTAACACACAAGTCTTTAAAGACCATGATACACCGGCGTTTTTGGGGGGAATATTGCAGAGCAATTTTGCTGGCAATTGAGGTGGGTATGAGACACTGGAGCAATGAGCAACATGAACATTAATATTAGATCAATAGATCACTTTAAGCTTATTTCCCCCATTTATTTACTCCTCTCCTATAGCTTGTTATTGACTGCCACATCTGTACTGAAATTCACAGCTGTGCTCTGTCCATCAACTCAACCTGCTGCCAGTCAAGTCAATGGCAATATAGACAAAGATAACTAGCTACATTAAGCAAACTTCCAACTTCATAATCATAAACTAGAAAGATGTAAATGGTTTTAAGATAGCTAGCCAGCTAGTTAACCATACAAAAAAACTATCTAAAATGAAATATATACAGCTATAGCTAGCTAACACTCTACCTGGCTAGCTAGATAGCTAATTTAGCCAGTTTGTCCCATTGACTTTGCATGAGCTCTGGTTAGCATCCAACCATGGATATTTTTGTCAGTTAAACATGACAAACTGTGCACAGTATATATTTATTAACATATGACCATATACTGAGTGTACAAAACACCTTCCTAATATTGAGTTGCACCCCCCCTTTTACCCTCAGAACAGCCTCAATTTGTAGAGGCATGGACTCGACAAGGTGTCAAGCGTTCCACAGGGATGTTGGCCCATGTTGACTGAAATGCTTCCTACAGTTGTGTCAAATTGTCTGGATGTCCTTTGGGTGGAGGGCCATTCTTGAAACACACGGGAAACTGTTGAGCATGAAAAACCCAGGAGCGTTGCAGTTCTTGACAAAAACCGGTGCGTCTGGTACCTACTATCATACACAAAGGCACTTAAATCATTTGTATTGCACATTCACCCTATGAATGGCACACAAACCATGTCTCAAATGTCTCAAGGCTTAAAAATCCTTATTTAACCTGTCTCCTCCCTTTCATCTACACTGATTGACATGGATTTAACAAGTGACATCAATAAGGGATCATGGCTTTCACCTGGATTCACCTGGTCAGTCTCTCATGAAAAGAGCAGGTGTACTTAATGTTTAGTATACTCAGTGTATATTGTAGTAAGAAATAATTTGAGACGTGGAAGTCCAACTTTTCACTCCAAAACGGGAGTAGATTTTCTCTCACTTCAGATCAAAAACGGTTGTTTTCCAAAACATTTCAGGATGGTACACTGATCACATTACCAATATCTGTGCTCTGATTGGAGGATTTCTAGAAATTGCCCATTAGGTGGCGGTGCCGATCAAAACCCCGCAGATAAAAAAAAAAAATTAAATTCAAAGATTTTTTTGTTAGTTTATCATGGCCTTATGAAGAGCATAGTGCCACATTGATAGTACAGAAAGAGCTGAAGCCATTTAGTGGAACAGCAAGTGAGAATTAGATTTGGTTTCCGAGAAGTAATAAATTCAAGTCCTAATAGCAGCTAGTACAGCACTCATCAGGAGGCCTTCCATTAAGCTCTGCCAGTTTGTGTGTTTGTGTGTAAGTGTGAGAGAGAGAGAGAGAGAGAGAGAGAGAGAGAGAGAGAGAGAGAGAGAGAGAGAGAGAGAGAGAGACAACATGCCCCCTGGGCTTCAAAACAATGAACAGAAAAAAACATATACATTCCAAATTACACAGCATTGGCATTACACTCGAGTCTACGGCATGATTCACCAGACATTGATGGTATAGGGATACGTGTGGGAGTAGCTGCCCTCAATCCAGGGACTACTGTACTGTAGTGTAAGTACAGGAAATGATGTAAACCAATTTATCAGAAATAAAATGCTATTTTCCCTTGACAGTAATTTGAACAGGGCACAGAGTGGATGACACATTCAGAAAACACCTCTGATATTGTCTATGTAGGACTATTCTACCTCCAGTGTTGTCCTGGATTACTCTGCTGTTTAGTGAATCTAAAGGAGGGAGTCTAATACAGCTCAGCACTTAAGAGCTCTGTACTGTTCTGTTCTGTACTGCTCTGTTCTGTAGTGTTCCGTTCCGTACCGTTCTGTTCTGTTCCTTACTGTTATGTTCCTTACTGTACTGTTCTGTTCCTTACTGTTATATTCTGTTCTGTACTGTTCTGTTCCTTACTCGTTATATTCTGTACTGCACTGTTATGTTCCTTACTGTTATGTACTGTACTGTACTGATCTGTTCCTTACTGTTATGTCCTGTACTGTACTGTCCTGTACTGTTCTGTTCCTTACTATTATGTACTGTTCTGTTCCTTACTGTTATGTACTGTTCTGTTCCTTACTGTTATGTTCTGTTCCTTACTGTACTGTTATGTACTGTTCCTTACTGTTATGTTCTGTTCCATACTGTACTGTTATGTACTGTTCCTTACTGTTATGTTCTGTTCCTTACTGTACTGTTATGTACTGTTCCTTACTGTTATGTACTGTTCTGTTCCTTACTGTTATGTACTGTACTGTTCCTTACTGTTATGTACTGTTCCTTACTGTACTGTTATGTACTGTTCCTTACTGTACTGTTATGTACTGTTCCTTACTGTTATGTACTGTTCTGTTCCTTACTGTTATGTACTGTACTGTTCCTTACTGTTATGTACTGTACTGTTCCTTACTGTTATGTTCTGTTCCTTACTGTACTGTTATGTTCTGTTCCTTACTGTACTGTTATGTACTGTTCCTTACTGTACTGTTATGTACTGTTCCTTACTGTACTGTTATGTACTGTTCCTTACTGTTATGTACTGTTCTGTTCCTTACTGTTATGTACTGTACTGTTCCTTACTGTTATGTACTGTACTGTTCCTTACTGTTATGTTCTGTACTGTGTGTGTGAAAACATTCCAGTCAGGTCACTCCCAATGCAAACTCTTGGTGGGCAAGCATATATTTCACAAAACACTGCTTCAAATGTGAGAAAACAGGGAAAATACAAACACTGTAAACTATGTAAATGAATACTCCCATTCGATTAGGCTAACGCCATGCCAATATAATCAGACAGAAGCTTCATGTTAAACAGAGCCAGCAGGTAAGTGAAATGACTTGTAAAGAGCACTATACTGTATGTGCTTCATAATAGTGGGTTGATAACAACACCTTTCCCACAGACAGGGATGGTGTCAGGACATGATGTTGACACTCACCCAGACAGGACTCCCAGGACCAGGTTGAGCATGAAGAAGGATCCGATGATGATGAGGGGGATGAAGTAGATCCAGTTCCAGGTGTTCCCTGAGGCATCGTTGGCCTGCAGAAACACACACAGAGAGAAGGACGGGTGATACTTTTTTACATTAGCAACGGTGCTTATTGAACATTGTGCCTGGGGAAGAAAAAGAGTAGCAATAAACAATACCGTTTTCTTTTGGTGTGCTACAAAAATTACAAGATTCTGTTTTATTATTATTGCTATCAATATGATGACATGATGGGGGGAAAAACTCAAAGTAGGTTTTAACTGGAGGGCTGAGTGATGACTGACATAGATGAATGACTTTCCTAAGAATGACTTTCCACCTGCCGCCTTCTCTCTCTCCAGCCGATCCCATCGACCACAACTCCCGACCCCCCTCTCTGTCTCCTGTTCTCCATGATCCCACTCTATAAGGATGGAAATTCATGGCAGTGATGGTAAGAGTAACAAACACTTTACAAGGTCAGATCTTCTCTTAGGCCATTTCAGTGCAACCCAATGTACTGTATATTGTCTGTAATTGCGAGAGGGACCTGGGGCTGCTGAATCAGCAGACAAAAATACAAATGGCAGACAACCCCCCTCACCCCCTCATAATCTCTAAAGCACCCAATCCACTGGATAAACCTCCGCCCTCTTCCTCCCTGTCCGTTTAGCATGTGTATGTGTATATTATTATTATGTATGTGTATATTATTTTGTAAGGCAATATTTTTGGCAAGGAAGCATCCTCGGGTATGCCAAGTTACAGTATTGACTCAGAAATGTAAATACATTTTGTAAGCGTTGAGTTGAGGGATATATTATATGCTCCACAGTATGGGTACGATACACAATGCACGTTGGAGAGTTGCAATCTGTAAACGTCCTTGGGTCCGAAGCAAGATATGTCACGACACCTACCAAAGATGGCTCCTCTTCCTGTTCGGATGGTGCTCGGCGGTCGTCGTCACCAGTCTACTAGCTGCCACCGATCCCTTTTCCCTCTTCTGTTGGTTTTGTCTTATTAGTTACACCTGTTTCTTGTTTACGTTTAGTTGGGCTAATTAAGCTGGCCGGCCTGCCTGCTCTTTGTGCGGGCTTATTTTTCCCACTGTGTTTGTGTGTGGTAGTGTATTGGTAGCGTGTTTCGTTTTGGGGTTTTCCCTCTGGACTTGTTAGGTCCTGGTTTCGTGTATCGTGTTTGTTGCGCCCGTGAGTTTTGACGCGCACGATTTTCCCCGTGCCAAATAAAGCACTGCTCAGTACTTTCTGCCTCCTGCGTCTGACTCCGCACCCACTACGCTTAAGTGCGTAACACGATATTACATTTCTGGTGTATAGAGATCTTTTTCTTCTTGAATTACAACTGTCCCACTGGAAAACTAAAAAAAGTCAGAAGAGGGAAAATCTAAATCCTTATCTGGAGTTGATCCAGTTTTTTACATGGCAAGAGGCGAATGTGGCTGTTTCTAAAGTCTGAGAGCCACTATATTACAGTAGAGTAGGTCCACTCCACTCTAAAACCTATCTACTATAAAAGTCAGGTGTTCAGTAAACGCTTTCTCAGTTGAGAGACCCCTAGACCATTCAGAATGCAAGCCCAATAGAGATACTGGTTTAATGTTAAGAGGGCAAATATACAGCAGGGGACTGAGACAGTAGGAGCCAAAGTCATTGTCTGTGGTGAATTGGATTTGTATGTCATAGTGACATCTAAATCCCCACTGCAACAATGTTTATTCCGGCATTTCCCTGCTCATCTAGGGCCCATATGGTTTTCATGACCCCTGTGAGAAAAGCAGAGAACCTCAATGGAGGCTCCTAAACAATTATTAAACCTTATCTCAGTATTAAAATATATTTGTTTCTCAATGTCTACGCCACAGTAAAAACTAGATTATTATTTTCTATGTGAGGAAGTCTACTGCTGAGGGCAATTGGATCGCTGAAAATTGGCTGAGACATTAGCGGAAGAAATCTTTCTTGGTGGGTTTTCTTTCTGGATAACGCCATTAACGGATTGTCAGTGAAATGCTTACACATGCAGAACTCCCTCACAGGCATGTGCAGTGCCTACAGAATCAATGCCTAGGTTTACCTCCAATGTACTCACATCCTTCCTTACCTTTGTCTGTACACAATGCCTTGAATCTATGCTATCGTGCCCAGAAACCTGCTCCTTTTACTCTCTGTTCCGAACGTGCTACACGGCCAGTTCGTCTAGCATTTAGCCATATCCTTATCCTACTTCTCCTCTGTTCCTCTGGTGATGTAGAGGTTAATCCAGGTCCTGCAGTGCCTAGCTCCACTCCCACTCCCCAGGTGCTCTCATTTGTTGACCTCTGTAACCGTAAAAGCCTTGGTTTGATGCATGTTAACATTAGAAGCCTACTCCCAAAGTTTGTTGAACTCACTGCTTTAGCACACTCTGCCAACCCGGATGTCTTAGCCGTGTCTAAATCCTGGCATAGGAAAACCACCAAAAACCCTGAAATCTCCATCGCTAACTATAACATTTTCCAAGATAGAACTGCCAAAGGGGGCGGTGTTGCAATCTACTGCAAAGATAGCCTGCAGAGTTCTGTATTACTATCCAAGTCTGTACCCAAACAATTCGAGCTTCTACTTCTAAAAATTCACCTTTCCAGAAACAAGTCTCTCACTGTTTCCGCTTGCTATAGACCTCCCTCTGCCCCCAGCTGTGGCCTCGATACCATATGTGAATTGATTGCCCCCCATCTATCTTCTGAGCTCGTGCTACTAGGTGGCCTAAACTGGGACATGCTTAACACCCCGGCCATCCTACAATCCATGAATGATGCCCTCAATCTCACACAAACTATTAATGAACCTACCAGGTACAACCCCAAAGCCGTAAACACGGGCACCCTCATAGATGTCATCCTAACTAACTCGCCCTCCAAATACACCTCTGCTATTTTCAATCAAGATCTCAGCGATCACTGCCTCATTGCCTATATCCGTAATGGATCTGCGACCAAACGACCACCCCTCATCACTGTCAAACGCTCCCTAAAACACTTCTGTGAGCAGGCCTTTCTAATAGACCTGGCCGGGATATCCTGGAATGACATTGACCTCATCCCGTCAGTAGATGATGCCTGGCTATTCTTTAAAAGTGCCTTCCTCACCATCTTAAATAAGCATGCCCCATTCAAAAAATGTAGAACTAGGAATAGATATAGTCCTTGGTTCACTCCAGACCTGTCTGCCCTTGACCAGCACAAAAACATCCTGTGGCATTCTGCATTAGCATCGAATAGCCCCCGTGATATGCAACTTTTCAGGGAAGTTAGGAACAAATATACACAGGCAGTTAGGAAAGCTAAGGCTAGCTTTTTCAAACAGAAATTTGCATCCTGTAGTACTAACTCAAAAAGGTTCTGGGAGACTGTAAAGTCCATGGAGAATAAGAGCACCTCCTCCCAGCTGCCCACTGCTCTGAGGCTATGAAACACTGTCAACACCGACAAATCCACTATAATTGAGAATTTCAATAAGCATTTCTCTATGGCTGGCCATGCTTTCCACCTGGCTACCCCTACCCCGGGCAACTGCCCGGCACCCTCCACAGCAATCCGCCAAAGCCCCCACCATTTCTCCTTCACCCAAATCCAGATAGCTGATGTTCTGAAAGAGCTGCAAAATCTGGACCCCTACAAATCAGCCGGGCTAGACAATCTGGACCCTTTCTTTCTAAAAATGATCTGCCAAAATTGTTGCAACCCCTATTAGTAGCCTGTTCATCCTCTCTTTCCTATCGTCTGAGATTCCCAAAGACTGGAAAGCTGCCACAGTCATCCCCCTCTTCAAAGGGGGTGACACTCTAGACCCAAACCGCTACATACCTATATCTATCCTACCCTGTCTTTCTAAGGTCTTCGAAAGCAAAGTTAACAAACAGATTACTGACCAATTCAAATCTCACCGTACCTTCTCCGCTATACAATCTGGTTTCAGAGCTGGTCATGGGTGCACCTCAGCCACGCTCAAGGTTCTAAACGACATCATAACTGCCATTGATAAGAGACATTACTGTGCAGCCGTATTCATCGACCTGGCCAAGGCTTTCGACTCTGTCAATCACCACAATCTTATTGGCAGAATCGACAGCCTTGGTTTCTCAAATGATTGCCTCGGCTGGTTCACCAACTACTTCTCAGACAGAGTTCAGTGTGTCAAATCGGCAGGGCCTGTTGTCCAGACCTCTGGCAGTCTCTATGGGGGTGCCACAGGGTTCAATCCTCTGGCCGACTCTCTTCTCTGTATACATCAATGATGTTGCTCAAGCTGCTGGTGATTCTCTGATACACCTCTATGCAGACAACACCATTCTGTATACTTCTGGCCCCTCTTTGGACACTGTGTTAACTAACCTCCAGACGAGCTTCAATGCCATTCAACACTCCTTCCGTGGCCTCCAACTGCTCTTAAATGCAAGTAAAACTAAATGCATGCTATTCAACCGATCACTGCCAGCACCTGCTCGCCCGTCCAGCATCACTACTCTGGACGGCTCTGACTTAGAATACGTGGACAACTACAAATACCTAGGTGTCTGGTTAGACTGTAAACTCTCCTTCCAGACTCACATTAAGCATCTCCAATCCAAAATTAAATCTAGATTCGGCTTCCTATATCGCAACAAAGCATCCTTCACTCATGCTGCCAAACATACCCTCGTAAAACTGACCATCCTACCGATCCTCGACTTCAGTGATGTCATCTATAAAATAGCCACCAACACTCTACTCAACAAATTGGATGCAGTCTATCAAAGTGCCATCCGTTTTGTCACCAAAGCCCCATACACTACCCACAATTGCGAGCTGTACGCTCTCGTTGGTTGGCCCTCGCTTCATACTCGTCGCCAAACCCACTGGCTACAGGTCATTTACAAGTCTCTGCTAGGTAAAGCCCCGCCTTATCTCAGCTCACTGGTCACCATAGCAGCACCCACTCGTAGCATGCTCTCCAGCAAGTATATCTCACTGGTTACCCCCAAAGCCAATTCCTCCTTTGGTCGTCTTTCCTTCCAGTTCTCTGCTGCCAATGACTGGAACGAACTGCAAAAAATCTCTGAAGCTGGATACTCATATCTCCCTCACTAGCTTTAAGCGCCAGCTGTCAGAGCAGCTCACAGATCACTGCACCTGTACATAGCCCATCTGTAAACAGCCCATCTATCTACCTACCTCATCCCCATACTGTATTTATTTATTTATCTTGCTCCTTTGCACCCCAGTATCTCTACTTGCACATTCATCTTCTGCACATCTACCATTCCAGTGTTTAATTGCTATTTTGTAATTACTTCGCCACCATGGCCTATTTATTGCCTTAACTCCCTTATCTTACCTCATTTGCACTCACTGTATATAGACTTTTTTGTTTTCTTTTGTTCTACTGTATTATTGACTGTTTTGTTTATTCCATGTGTAACTCTGTTGTTGTATGTGTCGAATTGCTACGCTTTATCTTGGCCAGGTCGCAGTTGCAAATGAGAACTTGTTCTCAACTAGCCTACCTGGTTAAATAAAGGTGAAATAAAAAAATGTAACTTCATGATTCCATATGTGTTATTTCATAGTTTTGATGTCTTCACTATAATTCTACAATGTATAAAATTGTAAAAATTAAGAAAAACCCTTGAAGGAGTAGGTGTCACAACTTTTGACTGGTACTGTACATTGGTTTGAAAATCTATGGCAAAGCTTAAAAATGGATGTCTAGAAATGATGAACAACCAACTTGACAGAGCTTGAATAATTTTTTAAAGAGTGGGCCAATATTGTACAATCCAGGTGAGACTTACTCAAAAAGACTCACAGTTGTAATCGCTGTCAAAGATGATACTAACATTGCTTCAGGGGATTGAATACTTATCAAATCAAGATATATATTACTGTTTTATTTTCCATTAAATTAAATAATTTTTTTGAATTGTTCTTCTTTTTTGACAAAATAGTATTTTGTGTTGATCGTTGACAAAAATGACGGTTCAATCCCTTTTCCATTTGAATCCCATTTTGTAACACAGCAAAATGTGAAAAAAGACAAAAGGTGTGAATACTTTCTGAAGACACTGTAGGACAAGCATGCTCCACTGTGAATTACATTGACAGTAGCAACACATGCAGGAAAGACACTATTCTACAGAGAGAAAATACATTCTATATGTACAGTACCTTCAGAAAGTATTCTTACTCCTTGACTTATTCCACATTTTGTAGTTACAACTTGAATTCAAAATCATTTTTTTTCTCACCCATGAACACACAATACCCCATAACGACAAAGTGAAAACATGTTTTAAGAAATGTTTGCAAATGTATTGAAAATTAATAGAAATATCTGATTTTCACAAGTATTCACGCCCCTGAGGCAATAGCAATTACAGCTGTGACTGCTATGGGGTATGTCTATCAGCTTTGCACATTTGGATTTGGGGAAGTTCCTCCCATTCTTCCTTGCAGATTTTCTCAAGCTCTGTTAAATTAGATGAGGCACGTCGGTGAACAGCAATCGTGGTCTTTCCATAGAATTTCAATGGAATTCAAGTGTGAGCTTTGGCTTGGCCACTCAAGGACTTTCACATTCTTGTTCTGAAGCCAGGGTTGCTTTGGCTGTATGCTTGGGGTCATTGACCTGTTGGAACAAATCCCCCCCCCCCAGTTTAGGTAAGACATACAAAACCTTGCAGAGGACCTAATCAACTGACAAGTTCTTATACATCATTTTAAAAATATATATATTGTCATGACGCTGGCCTGGGGGGTAGGTTTATGACAGTCATAAATACCTCTTCCCCACTTTTTCCTCTCTCTACCCTACTGATGTTACATTGGCAAAACCCTTGGTTAACATAGAGATTCTGGGAACATCAGAAGGTGGGGGGAAATTAACTATATTCTGGTAATCCGAACAATTGAACATATGCGGTGGTACTTAATGAATATGATGTCAGTTCGGTTGTCATCTGAGACATTCTCATCAATGATAAGATGATAAACTCTACAGTGGAACGTCTACACATCAGAGTTATGGTATTCACATGTAATTGTTGTTCAATTTAAATGTTTGAATATGAAATTATTCGTGATGGGTTGAAATGTGATTTTAGCTTCTAAAATGTGAGATTTGGGTTTTCATAAGATAGGGCTCTGCTCAATCAGTGGCCCGCCCCTGTGAAGGGACATGGGCTATAAAACCTTTCAATCACACCCTCCTCTCCCTTCCTATATAATCCCTTGAAGACAATGTAACTTCCTGTTCCGAGGATGTAGGACGACGGTCCGATGTCAGAATGGTTCAGATAATAACTACAAAATGAAGCCAACATCAGCGTGAGCTTTGGTTGCGAATGGTATGAACTTTGAACTCTTATTCACTACAGAATGTATACCTCCCAGCCATTGAGTTAGCAACAGCAGCTGCAAACGCAGGTTAGGAAGGAACAGACAGAGTATCCCGTCTATCACACAACGACGTTACTACAACTTATCCAATTGACCACCAGAGACATTCTTCAAAGGACAGAGGACTCGGTTTGGCAACACGGTCTTCCATCTACCACCAACCTACTGAAGCGCAGCTCAGAGTAAATATTTATTGCATTTTCCTTTTCCAAATGGGCGTAATTTAGAATGCATAAGATACTGTATTTTCGATAGCACAGCTTCGCCCTTCGTTCCTCAGTCTTCCCGCTCTTTCACTCAAACCCAGACCCTTTTCTTTTGTGTAACAAGCTGTCATATCTGTTCCGCCGCTAGGGACGTTTTCCTTTATGACGTAATTTGTAATCAAGTTATTATTTAATTATGTGTATGTGTAATTCTGTGTGATTAGTTAGGTATTTAGTAAATAAATGATTAAACCCAATTTTGTATTGCTGATTCAAATTGTTAGCCAGGGTTCGTGCAGATAACCAAGAATTTACAACTTTCAGATGAGACTGAATTAAGATGACGATTAATATCGACTGCTATTGATGTCAAATATTACTAGGTCTTTAAGAGTTTATTCGGAAGATAACAGCTCTATAAATATTTTTTCATAGTGCCCGACTCTCTAGTTAATTACATTTACATGATTAGCTCAATCAGGTAATATTAATTACGGAGAAATTATTTTATAGAATAGCATGTCACATCACTTAATCCGGCATAGCCAAAGACACGACAATAAATATATAACTATTGGAACCAAGACTTAAAAATAGGAACATAACTAATGAAATTACAGTAAATTAAAAATTACACTTAATCCAGTATAAACTAATTTACAGAATTTATTATGTAAGCGACAACATTCATAAATTCTACAACACAACGATAGAGTTATGTCTTAAGTGTCAAATGAACAATGACTCAATAATTCAGGCCTTCTAGAAATACTATGAAGTACAAAAGTTATGAGTGGAGTTAAAGTTGGTTGTCAGAAGTTCTACAATGTAAATGTACTTTTAATCTGTCTATCTGCATACTATAAAACATGGTATATGAGGGTGCGATGAAATACCCAATGGGTTGGACCATACTTTTTGTCATCAATCATTTTGTAAAGAAAATGACTTAAACTGGAAATCAAATGATCCTCCATTGTTAAGAGAGTAGAACAATGAAATGCATTATTATTTCAATATTGAAAAGGTGTGGGGGACAGAGAGAAACAGAATAGCACAATTTGAGGCCATATGGCTTAGAGTCTTATAAGCACTGGGGATAGATGTGGTGGGAACATGTGGGTCTGGGCAGGTGTGATGTCGTTGATGTTTGAGTGTGTCTGTGTGTCGTCTTTTGTCTGTATATGTTTATATTGTTTGAAAAATATAAATAACGTTTTTTGTTGTTGATGGGATTCAAATCTGGGCTTTGGCTGGGCCACTCAAGGACTTTCACATTCTTGTTCTGATGCCATTCCAGCGTTGCTTTGGCTGTATGCTTGGGGTCATTGTCCTGGTGGAACATAAATCTTTTTTTGAATTCATGCTGTAACACAACAAAATGTGGAATATCTCAAAGGGTATGAATACTTTCTGAAGGTACTGTATATAAAGGCTTTTCAGTTGTTCAAAACTGAATCAAACATCCCCAGATCAGGCTGTACAGTACTGTATGTACTGAACTCCTACGAATGTACTGCCACTGACTGAATGAGGACAGAGGAAATTTGTGCTGGGTTAATGTGGACATGCCTGACGAGAGTATAACATGCTAAGCACACCAAATGAGAAGTCAGGGCGGGGGCAGTAAGGCAGCCATGTACACAGCCTGCTACTGTACTGTAGCACACCAGACAGAGACCGACATTTTACACACTTCCACACTAATCTCATAGGACATAGAAATCCAACCACAAGAAAGACTGCATCGAACCACACTTGTGATAATATCTCATCTCTATATACAATTATCGATGTGGTAGCAGCAGTCCATTTGGGCTGTTGAATTGGAGTGCGGAGAAAGGAAGGGCTCTAGCCCATGGAGAAGAGCGGAGGCATATTGACCCAACGTTCTTGTTCAGGATAACATGATTAAGTGGGAGAGAGCAAAGCTAGAGTCTGGCAGGCAGGCTGGAAGAGAGGACCATTTGTTTCCCATTATCCTCTGGTCTCCTGCAGCAAATGCTTGCATTGCTTCCCCCCCTCCCCATTCTTCTTCATCAGGCCCCCCAGGGAGAGAGCAGAAGAGCAGCACAGCATGGCCTGGCCTGGACAGGATGGGAATGTTATCTCATACAGCCTGAGTACTCTGTCTCTCTCTAATACAGGCTACAGGCAAGGAACGGCCCGTACCAGCATTCAGGAGGGACTCCAAGAGCAGATACAGAGGATGAATCATTTTCATTTCACTGTAATTCATTTCAATGTATACGTGCATTGATGTGGAAGTTGTGACTTACATTTCAGCAGTGTTGTGAAAGCTACTCTGAAAATACAGTTTACCAAGCTACCAATTACTTCACACTGGTAGAAGTTAAGCGACACTAAAGCTAGCCTTAAGAAACATATTGTTTAATTAACTAAAGATACTTTGGAAAAGTAGTTCACTACATCCAAACTACCTCGTGAAAATGTATCTAAATCTGAAATGTTATAGACTACAAATTGCAACAACAAATCACTCTTGAGTCAGATGTTAACAGAATGTGTAATATAGCCTATTAAACACAAAAACTGTGTATCAAGTGAGAATTAGACGGGTCTGATGTCAAAAAAGAAAGGAAATTCATGCCTACTTTAACCATATTTTATACTGAACAAAAACATAAATGAAACATGCAACAAGATTTTACAGAGTTACAGTTCATGTAAGGAATACATTTTTATTAATTCATTAGGCCCTAACCTAATCATAAGGCCTTGAATCAGAAAACCAGTCAGTATCTGGTGTGACCACCATTTGCCTCATGCAGAGCGACACATCTCCTTCACATAGAGTTGATCAAGCTGTTGATTGTGGCCTGTGGAATGTTGTCCCACTCCTCTTCAATGGCTGTGCAAAGTTGGAACACACTTTTAGAGAATTGGAACATGCTGTTGTACACGCCGCTCCTGAGCATCCCAAACATCTTCATAGAGGCGTGCGTAACACTCCCTCTTTCTTTTGTTACAGGCTGCTGCTGCACCAATGAATTAACTAACACACCAGTCTCTCTCTGTTGCATTGGGTAATTTAGAATTTCAGAACCATGGACATCAATGTAGCCAAGTTGCATTCATTTTCCTTTCCAAGCATTGCATGCAGTCTCAGAGTGTGCTGTTTTATGTCTGTTGAAGAGAGCATATGCCTTTCCTTTACTCTTTATTGTACTGGGGTGGCAGGAAACCTAGTGGTTAAAGCGTTGGACTAGTAACCGAAAGGTTGCAAGATAGAATCCCCGAGCAGACAAGGTAAACATCTGTCGTTCTGCCCCTGAACAAGCCACTGTTCCTAGGCCGTCATTGAAAATAAGAATTTGTTCTTCACTGACTTGCCTGATTAAAGGTAAAATTAAAAAAAATTGCTGCTGCACCAGTGAAGTAGCTAGCTAACCCACCCAGACAGACTGTGCTCTCTCTTTGTTTTGCTGCTGCACCAGTGAAGTAGCTAGCTAACCCACCCAGACAGACTGTGTTCTCTCTTTGTTTTGCTGCTGCACCAGTGAAGTAGCTAGCTAACCCACCCAGACAGACTGTGTTCTCTCTTTGTTTTGCTGCTGCACCAGTGAAGTAGCTAGCTAACCCACCCAGACAGACTGTGTTCTCTCTTTGTTTTGCTGCTGCACCAGTGAAGTAGCTAGCTAACCCACCCAGACAGACTGTGTTCTCTCTTTGTTTTGCTGCTGCACCAGTGAAGTAGCTAGCTAACCCACCCAGACAGACTGGGCTCTCTCTTTGTTTTGCTGCTGCACCAGTGAAGTAGCTAGCTAACCCACCCAGACAGACTGGGTTCTCTCTTTGTTTTGCTGCTGCACCAGTGAAGTAGCTAGCTAACCCACCCAGACAGACTGTGTTCTCTCTTTGTTTTGCTGCTGCACCAGTGAAGTAGCTAGCTAACCCACCCAGACAGACTGGGCTCTCTCTTTGTTTTGCTGCTGCACCAGTGAAGTAGCTAGCTAACCCACCCAGACAGACTGGGCTCTCTCTTTGTTTTGCTGCTGCACCAGTGAAGTAGCTAGCTAACCCACCCAGACAGACTGGGCTCTCTCTTTGTTTTGCTGCTGCACCAGTGAAGTAGCTAGCTAACCCACCCAGACAGACTGGCTCTCTCTTTGTTTTGCTGCTGCACCAGTGAAGTAGCTAGCTAACCCACCCAGACAGACTGGGCTCTCTCTTTGTTTTGCTGCTGCACCAGTGAAGTAGCTAGCTAACCCACCCAGACAGACTGGGCTCTCTCTTTGTTTTGCTGCTGCACCAGTGAAGTAGCTAGCTAACCCACCCAGACAGACTGGGCTCTCTCTTTGTTTTGCTGCTGCACCAGTGAAGTAGCTAGCTAACCCACCCAGACAGACTGGGCTCTCTCTTTGTTTTGCTGCTGCACCAGTGAAGTAGCTAGCTAACCCACCCAGACAGACTGGGCTCTCTCTTTGTTTTGCTGCTGCACCAGTGAAGTAGCTAGCTAACCCACCCAGACTGGGCTCTCTCCTTGTATTGCTGTTGCACCAGTGATGTAGCTAGCTAACCCACCCAGACAGACTGGGCTCTCTCCTTGTATTCCTGTTGCACCAGTGATGTAGCTAGCTAACCCACCCAGACAGACTGGGCTCTCTCCTTGTATTCCTGTTGCACCAGTGATGTAGCTAGCTAACCCACCCAGACAGACTGGGCTCTCTCCTTGTATTGCTGCTGCACCAGTGATGTAGCTAGCTAACCCACCCAGACAGACTGGGCTCTCTCCTTGTATTGCTGCTGCACCAGTGATGTAGCTAGCTAACCCACCCAGACAGACTGGGCTCTCTCCTTGTATTGCTGCTGCATCAGTGATGTAGCTAGCTAACCAACACAGACAGGTGTGGCTCTCTCCATTGCATGAAGTCATCATCCATCTCTGTTCCCTGAAACATTTCACGAGTGATTAATCAATACAGCAATCAGACAAACAAAGCAAGGAGCAGCAGGCTGGGTGGGTGACACAACTGCACAGCATACTGACTGACCTTCTATTTCCACAGACTCAACAGTTTACAACCAACATCCTCCCAACAGGTCCATATATGCAGCTAACTAAAGGTACACACATAAAGTTACTATATAATGACATAATACTAGAGACTAAGCTACTTGGTAGACCATCACTTATAATATGCTCTTAGCTGGTGACAGATAAACAGAGATTTGAACCTTGGCTTAAAGAAGAGAGGGATTACACAAGCAACCCCATAAACCTCAATGAGCTTCACCTAAAAGGGCAGCCATCAATCCAGGGGAGTTTACATTTTCAAGCCTAACCCATCACAACATTGAGGACAGTGGTCATTCAGAGTGTGGCATAAAATACATTGAGTGTTGTAAAAACTGGGCAAACATCAGGAAAATCTGAATTTGGATTCCGTGACGCAGTTAGCCTCAGTTAGTGGAACCACTTTATCTGTCCAGGTAGCAGCTAACCTAGCTGATAACTAGCTAGCAAGCTAGCAAGGTTTCCTTGACAGCTTTAACACAGCCTGCGACGCGGTTAGCCCTTGTGGCTGGGGCCGTGAATTATCCCAGGCTTGTGGCTGTCTGAATCTCTGATGTTAGTTGCTGTTTAAGTCTGTCCTATGTCTTGCCATATCTGGAACTGTGTGGAGTACCAGCGTTGCTACCATAGCATGTAAAGTCAAAGGTGGGAGTAATGGAGAGGACAGTGTTTCTCTATCACAGGTGAAATATATTTTAAACAAACTAAAAGGGTTCTACAAGCAATTGTTACAACAACAGGAAAAAAGCTTCAAAAGCTTTATCCAAATAGTGCTGGACTCAACTAACAAAAGAATAGACAATCTGACCAGAGAGATCCAGGACCATTTTCAGTTCTCCCAGGGAGAGGTGGATGTCCTGAAAGAGACTTGCAGCAAGATGACATCAAACTGTAAGTCCTCTTGAGATGACATCAGCACTTACTGTGATTGGTTATTAACAATGACTGGGAAAACAGACTATCTAGAACACAGTTGTCAAACTCCTTCCACGGAGGGAGAAATATCTGTGGGTTTTCGCTCCTCCCTTGACTGAATTAAGGTCACTAATCAGTAAAGAACTCCCCTCACCTTGTTGTCTAGGTCTTTATTAAAAGGAAAAAACATAATCCTGCAGACACTAAGCCCTCCATGGAATGAGTTTGACAGCATGATCTAGAAGGACAATCCAGTAGAAATAACATTGTTGTGGATGGCATAGCAGAGTCTTCACATGAGAACTGGGCCGAGTGTAGAGAAAGTAAGACAAATTATTACTGAAAAGCAGCAGATGGATCATACGAAGATTGAGGTGGAGTACACCCACAGGTATGGAGAACATGTAACCAGTGTTAACCTGTTTAAGTGTTAACCTGTTTAAAGGTCTTACTCAAATTGGCTATGGAGCATGAGATCACACAGTCATCCGGAACAGCTGGTGCTCTCATACATGGTTCAGGGTTGCTTGCCTCGAAGCGAGCATAGAAGACATTTAGCTCATCTGGTAGGCTCGCGTCGCTGAGACACTCAGACTCCACCAGAGTTGGCATAATAGGATTAGCAGGATTTCTTATAAGCGTTTGGATTACTGTCCTTAAAAGCGGCATATCTCGCCTTCAACTCAGTGCGGATGTTGCCTGTAATTCAAGGCTTCTGGTTGAGCTATGTACGTACGGTCACTGTGGGGCAGAGCACGTGAGCAGAGCAGAGCGAAGAGCGTAGCTTGCCCAATTTGCTTGGAGCGGGAGCGAGATTCCCAAAGGCTGGAGGTCGTCCTTCTCGCCCGCTCCAATTTCACTTCAGTAGCGCTCCAGTAGCACTCACTTCACGAGCTCAGGGAATGCCTGCCCCAGCATGCATTTTTAGTCTAATTGCGTGCTGCTATAGCCCCTTGCTTTAGCTACTGTCATGGAGTTTGCAAAATATTTTCATAAAACAATTGATAACACAGGTGTTAAACCAAGGTGAGGGAGTGCTGGGATTTAGTGTCCGCAATTAAAGAATCATTGTGGAATCTGAATAGACACATATCCGAAAAGCATGCTATGCGCACATGCTAAAAGAAAGGAAGGAGGTGGGTAGATAACTAAGTGTGTCATTGTAGTATTTATAAACTAAACATCAGATCTCTTAAACATTTTGTTCATTTCCTTTCTATTATCTATACTATAGGCCATAATTGATTTTGGCCCAATAGGCCTGGCATTTTACCATGTTCAAGGAGCTTTCCATTTTGATTGGGTTATTTTGTCTAAAAACCTTAAGGCCTACCTACAGAAAAATATAAAAAACAACTCTGCATCTCTGCCCAGCCTGGCAAGAGTGGTCAAAAGGGTGTTAAGCATCCTCAGTGGCTCTGCAAGTGTGGAGAGGATATTCTCTGCTGCTGGCCAGCTCTCCATGCACCATCGCATGAGCCTGAAGCCACAGACTGGTGTTTCTAAAAATGATAATAAAAATGATGTCATTTTTCATTTAATTTGTATTTAAATGCTGAGGGCTTTATGTCTTCACAATATATTCACAATGTATTTCTTTGTAGCTATACCCTTGAAATAATTTAAATAATATGGTCTAAATACACATTTTTAACATTCCGTGTGTCACGTTCTGACCTTTATTTCCTTTGTTTTGTCGTTATTTAGTATGGTCAGGGTGTGAGTTGGGGTGGGCAGTCTGTTTGTTTTTCTATGATTTTGGGATTTCTATGTTTCGGCCTAGTATGGTTCTCAATCAGAGGCAGGTGTCGTTAGTTCTCTCTGATTGAGAATCATACTTAGGTAGCCTGGGTTTCACTGTTTGTTTGTGGGTGTTTGTTTCCGTGTCTGTGTTTGTCGCCACACGGTACTGTTTCGGTTTGTTCACGTTTATTGATTTTGTATTCATAGTGTTCAGTTTATGTTTTTAAATATACAACCATGGACACTTACCACGCCGCATCTTGGTCCGATCCTTGCTACACGTCTTCAGAGGAAGAGGAAGAAATCAGCCGTTACACCGTGTCTGGTTCCTGACCTATTTAGTGTGTTTATATGCTGTTTAATATGACATGTAGCCTCTTTGAAATGATGGTCACTTCTTACATTCACCTTTTCATGTTTATTCAAATACTTTTCATTCAAATCCATATGGTTTGGTTTCAATACTTAAAAACCAATTGGTAGGTCCAGGTATCACAAAAATAGATGGTGTTGGTTAAATTGTGATTTTAATGAATAGAGCGCAGAGTGGTTTTTAGTGGAGCAGGAGGAAAGCATATGGTGCACAAGCACCGCTACCATGAGTGATGAGCGGGATTTTCAACAGCTCAACTCCGCTCACATGCTCTGCTGAGGGGACAACATCATTGATGCACTTATTAATGAATCCGGTGAGTGATGTGGTACACTCCTCAATGTTGGTGGATGAATCCCAAAGCATATTCCAGTCTGTGCTAGCGAAACAGTTTGTAGCTTAGCATCTGCTTCATTGTACCACTTCCGTATTGATCGTGTCACTGGTACTTTCTGTTTGAGTTTTTGCTTGTAAGCAGGAAACAGGAGGATAGAGTTATGGTCTGATTTGTCAAAGGGAGGGTGAGGGAGGGCCTTGTCTGCATTTCTGTGTGTAATGACGTACTATCTCATAATTATCACTTAGTATCTCATTATTGTGACATAGAATCTCATAACTATGACTTACTATCTCATAATTATGACTTGCTGTCTCATAATAATGACTTACTATCTCATAATTATAGCTTACTCTCTCATAATAATGACTTACTCTCTCATAATAATGACTTACTATCTCATAATTATAGCTTACTATCTCATAATAATGACTTACTATCTCATAATTATAGCTTACTATTTCATAATAATGACTTACTATCTCATAATTATAGCTTACTATCTCAAACTCGGTCAGATGTTTATTTTTTTGGAGGCAGGAATGAGCTTCCATAATTTAGAGAGGACAAATCTTGTGACAGACAGATCTAAACAGAGTGCATCTATCCTCTCTGCTCATGCAGCCTCCTCCCCTCCTCCCCTCACTACGTCTGCATTGTAAACATGGTGTTATCTGTTGCCAGGATTCCATCAGAAGAACTGGAAGAGTGCCCGCTTTTTACAGGTGGTTTGGAATCCATGTCTGAGTCACATGGAGGCCAGGGCCCTCTCTTCCGGGTCAAGTTGTCATCTGACCTTTCCCTGACCTTGCACTGGACCTCACAGAAGCAAAACCAGGAAAATATACAATGGATGGAATTAATTTTTTACCCGTTTTTCACATGTTGAGCATGTGAGGTGCTTCCATCACGTGGACTGGGATATGTTTCGTATTGCGTCAGATAACAATATTGACGAATACGCTGATTCGGTGTGCGAGTTCATTAGAACGTGCGTTGAAGATGTCGTTCCCATAGCAACGATTAAAACATTCCCTAACCAGAAACCGTGGATTGATGGCAGCATTCGCGTGAAACTGAAAGCGCGAACCACTGCTTTTAATCAGGGCAAGGTGTCTGGTAACATGACTGAATACAAACAGTGCAGCTATTCCCTCCGCAAGGCTATCAAACAAGCTAAGCGTCAGTACAGAGACAAAGTAGAATCTCAATTCAACGGCTCAGACACAAGAGGCATGTGGCAGGGTCTACAGTCAATCACGGACTACAGGAAGAAATCCAGCCCAGTCACGGACCATGATGTCTTGCTCCCAGGCAGACTAAATAACTTTTTGCCCGCTTTGAGGACAATACAGTGCCACTGACACGGCCTGCAACGAAAACATGCGGTCTCTCCTTCACTGCAGCCGAGGTGAGTAAGACATTTAAACGTGTTAACCCTCGCAAGGCTGCAGGCCCAGACGGCATCCCCAGCCGCGCCCTCAGAGTATGCGCAGACCAGCTGGCCGGTGTGTTTACGGACATATTCAATCAATCCCTATACCAGTCTGCTGTTCCCACATGCTTCAAGAGGGCCACCATTGTTCCTGTTCCCAAGAAAGCTAAGGTAACTGAGCTAAACGACTACCGCCCCGTAGCACTCACTTCCGTCATCATGAAGTGCTTTGAGAGACTAGTCAAGGACCATATCACCTCCACCCTACCTGACACCCTAGACCCACTCCAATTTGCTTACCGCCCAAATAGGTCCACAGACGATGCAATCTCAACCACACTGCACACTGCCCTAACCCATCTGGACAAGAGGAATACCTATGTGAGAATGCTGTTCATCGACTACAGCTCGGCATTCAACACCATAGTACCCTCCAAGCTCGTCATCAAGCTCGAGACCCTGGGTCTCGACCCCGCCCTGTGCAACTGGGTACTGGACTTCCTGACGGGCCACCCCAGGTGGTGAGGGTAGGCAACAACATCTCCTCCCCGCTGATCCTCAACACTGGGGCCCCACAAGGGTGCGTTCTGAGCCCTCTCCTGTACTCCCTGTTCACCCACGACTGCGTGGCCATGCACGCCTCCAACTCAATCATCAAGTTTGCAGACGACACAACAGTGGTAGGCTTGATTACCAACAACGACGAGACGGCCTACAGGGAGGAGGTGAGGGCCCTCGGAGTGTGGTGTCAGGAAAATAACCTCACACTCAACGTCAACAAAACTAAGTAGATAATTGTGGACTTCAGGAAACAGCAGAGGGAACACCCCCCTATCCACATCGATGGAACAGTAGTGGAGAGGGTAGCAAGTTTTAAGTTCCTCGGCATACACATCACAGACAAACTGAATTGGTCCACTCACACAGACAGCATCGTGAAGAAGGCGCAGCAGCGCCTCTTCAACCTCAGGAGGCTGAAGAAATTTGGCTTGTCACCAAAAGCACTCACAAACTTCTACAGATGCACAATCGAGAGCATCCTGGCGGGCTGTATCACCGCCTGGTACGGCAACTGCTCCGCCCTCGACCGTAAGGCTCTCCAGAGGGTAGTGAGGTCTGCACAACGCATCACCGGGGCAAACTACCTGCCCTCCAGGACACCTACACCACCCGATGTTACAGGAAGGCCATAAAGATCATCAAGGACATCAACCACCCGAGCCACTGCCTGTTCACCCCGCTATCATCCAGAAGGCGAGGTCAGTACAGGTGCATCAAAGCTGGGACCGAGAGACTGAAAAACAGCTTCTATCTCAAGGCCATCAGACTGTTAAACAGCCACCACTAACATTGAGTGGCTGCTGCCAACACACTGACACTGACACTGACTCAACTCCAGCCACTTTAATAATGGGAATTGATGGGAAATGATGTAAATATATCACTAGCCACTTTAAACAATGCTTCCTTATATAATGTTACTTACCCTACATTATTCATCTTATATGCATACGTATATACTGTACTCTATATCATCGACTGCATCCTTATGTAATACATGTATCACTAGCCACTTTAACTATGCCACTTTGTTTACATACTCATCTCATATGTATATACTGTACTCGATACCATCTACTGTATCTTGCCTATGCTGCTCTGTACCATCACTCATTCATATATCCTTATGTACATATTCTTTATCCCCTTACACTGTGTATAAGACAGTAGTTTTGGAATTGTTAGTTAGATTACTTGTTGGTTATTACTGCATTGTCGGAACTAGAAGCACAAGCATTTCGCTACACTCGCATTAACATCTGCTAACCATGTGTATGTGACAAATAAAATTTGATTTGATTTGATTTGATTTGTATTTTGTCCTACAAGCCTCACTATGCCTCTATGAGGCTTTGCTGAGAAAAGCTACACTAAAACATTATCCTGTCCCCCTGGACATTTCTGGGATTGCACACACATCGCCCCAGTCTCCCCCATTAGGGAGAAAGGAGCAGGCAATAGCATGGTATCACATTACATCAGACTGGAGTGTGTTAATCTGAAAGGGAGCCAGGCCAGTGAACACAGCATAGGCTCTCTCTCTCTCACTCTCTCTGCACTGCCCTTTGTTAGGGCCAAAACAGCACTGTGCTACTGCTATTGAATCAGGGACCTTTTACAACTATTTACTACATAGAAAACACACCATTTCATTTCTGCTCATACCGCTAGTGCATTAAGAGAAGGATATTTCTCACCAGAGGAAGGATATTTCTCACCAGAGGAGCAAAGGATTGTGGGGAAGGGGGAGATTTAATAGAAAGAGAAGGGAACATGAATACCACAGTGTCAGTAGCTTCTAATTTATGTTAGCTGTAAACATCCATATGATTAGCACTCATTGGGATTGGATGATTGAAACAACAATACTGATGGACACAACTTTAAAGGAATATAACTATCCCAAGATGACAGAGAGATCGAACCATAGAGATACAATATAATACTATTTATTTCTGTGGATCGAACATCCAATATGAGTGTTCTCTCCCATGCCATCTGAGTGTACTATCTGAGACTGAGACATACAGTACATTAGGTGCAGTTATCAGGGCTGATAGATGACAGAGCTGATGAAGAGAACACAGGTCCCTAACGACAGACAGAAAACTAGATGTGCCAGCGAGGGCTGTCTCTCTGCCCCACACCTCAATCAGAAACACCAGCCGTCGTATTTGAGCAGACCTCCCGAACCTGAGGCCACATTACCAGGCTATCAGTTAGACCAGGCAGAGACCGAGCAGAACAAACAGCCTTATGATGAATACGATCATCTCAGCATGCCCTCCCTCCCGTGCTCAAAGGCTAATTCTGGATTAAAAGACAGTCATTCAATGTGATTATTAATCATGCTAATTGTGACACTCTCCGTGTCCGAATACCCATACTTGAATCCTAAATTGTAGACCGTTTGAGTATGCAAAAAAATACATTTGCAACATTTTGAAAATCGAGTGTACTTTAAATGCCAGGATGCCATTCTCATTTTGGCTTTGACAACGGCTGATCAATTAGATATGGGAATGTGCTACCAAAATCAACGAATAGCGGGAAACAATGCAATCAAGCATGAATGTTTGAGAGTATGTGAATTTTATACTAATTTTGCCACTTCATCAAGTAGAATTCGATGCACACTTTTCCACAATGCATTGGAAGAGATGAGCTGCAAGTGATCGGCCCTAGTTCTTTTCAAGTAGAAAAACAACAAAACTAGGCTACTTAAATTGGGAAGATGTCGAATAGCGAAGCTTCTGAAAACAGAAGACAGAAGTCTTTTAAACTAAATACTTTACCATCTTTTTTTATTTCTGAATGTATCGGCACTGAGGACTCAGGATGTGGCTGCTTTAATGATGTCATTTTATTTAGGCCTTTTGATTTGAACATATAGATTGTTTGAGTTTTGTAGGCTAGACTACCTATTCAATTTATGGATCAAGCCTTAGCAGTCATTCTGATCTCTTTCCCAATGATCAATGCTTTAGTTTATTATGTTGCTGTCCAGTGGGGCTGACTTGGCCATGCACACGACTGTCCACGTTTTTCCGTACAATAGCCGTTTGGTTTGAACATTTGTAACATTTTGGTGTCTGTACTAGGCTATTTGATTGAATTAATATGTGTTACAGCACTTTGGTTTCACTGATAAATATTTGTTATCTGTTTCTGTCTTCAGTCACATATAGCCCATCTAGGATACAGTAGATGGCTACGGTATAGGTTTAATGTGATAGTCTGCCTATAACCAGCCCGAATAAGCTTACAACTCCCTTCCTATTCTATTCAGAGTTAAATTAATAATTAAATAATAATTAAAATAATAGCTAAATTAATATAATTGGAAATGAGCTATTATCAGTCTGGTTAATGCCATGCATGTCTGGTGAATATGGAAAAATCCACCCGCACTCTGCCCTCCCCACCTACTCAGCCAGTCAGGATCCGCTACTGCGTTCCGGCCGTGTATGCGACGATGAGTACATAGTATGCAGTTTAAGTATGGCTATTCAGACACAGCCAGTGTCTAATGCTGATGGAGAAAAGGGGGAATATATGCCCCACAATATTGAACGCAGAGATGGTAATGTGTACTATTACGGAGTGAACCAAGGATCAGATCTATTCAGCAAACTTGATAAGCAGTCAATAAAGAGTGGATCAACTTCAGTAGGACACTTCAAGTGAATTGGAGTAACAGCTGACAGAGGAATGTAATTTCAGATAAACCATCATGAAGTCACATAGTTGGTCCCTCTCAGCATTGTGAGCATGTCTCCCCTCCCTCTATTTCAGGGAGAGAGAGCTGCAAAGATATAGATCCCTCCTCAGCTGGAAGACTCCTCCCTCTGCCAGTGTCGGGGCAGCAGAATGGCACTGTGTTGCTAAGCACCAGGGAAGAGAGAGGCGTAGCAGAGTGAAGTGGCGGGCGCCAGAAGACTGGCATATGCTGCTCCCCATCAGGCGGGGCAGTAGAGCAGGCATGAAGCTGGGAATGAGACACCACATGTGTCCATCCCTGGTTGTTTCTGAAGGAGCCTCCTTAATATAGACCAGTGGTTCCAAAATTGTAGGGTCGGAAGGGGGGGTGTGGAGAACCCCCTCCACTCAGTCAAGCTTTCAACTTACTCTTGAAAGTTTTAATAGTAATGTGCACAAGGAGCCATTTTGAAAGTTGGTAGTGCATCAGCAGTTCCTCTTGTCATGTCAGTCATTGCAGACCTTTGAGAGCTATTCATAACCTGTCAGAAATGTCCAGATCAACTAGCCCATGTCAGCTAATAATTTTTAGCTAGTTTTTTTAACCCATTGATTTTGTTGTAATGTTTGACTCAGATATCACATGAACACACATAACACTTGACTAAATGTGTATATTAAAACTGCAACAGTTTCTCTCCACCCTATGGCAAATACAAACAAACGTGACACGCAGGCTGAGTGGAAAGGTTTGGGAACCACTGATATAGACCACGGGGTGCATGGATGTGCATGGTTTAACACAGAGACTACTGTATTCTAACAACATGCTCCTATCAGCTAATGATCATTTACTGTCAAGTATTGGAGCTCAGCAAGTATTGTTTAAAAATGCTGTAGAAAATCCTACCAAGAGACAAATGCTGAGAGTGGTGTATAAATGAATCAATTCTGAACGCAACAGTATCCTAAAAACACCCACAGAATGTCTCATTGCAAAATAGTAGATTGACACCATCTCCCTGTCCCAACTTTACAGCTTTCAGCAGCAAAACAGCTATTGAGTAATCCAATCCCATTCCTAGGAAAGGCTCCACAGGTTGCAGAGAATAAGCACACTGTCTTCTCACTCAAGCTATTAAACATTTCACACTGTTACACAATCATATCCTTTTTCATTATCTAAATGTGACTCTTATGCAAATGTCACAGGCTGGGATTTGTTGAAGACCAGGAGTAAACCTTGAGTCTGTCTCTAACATGAATCGGCCCTGTGACTCAGCCTTCCACATCCAGCAGACTCCGTCTCTGTCTAATAATGCCTCCAGGGTGCACTGGGACTGTACTACCAACCTGGGACAACCCTCCATGCACACAACAACCAGTTTACATGTCACTATTCAAGATCTTCTCACAAGTTTTTTCCCCGCTCCAAACGTTTCCACAAAAAAGGTCCATTGCATTCTATAGTGAATAACATGGAAAAGGGATCAAATCAAAAACTTCATGAGAGCACATGAGCTCATGGTGCGCAACATTTCTATAGGCTATGCAATTGCATTGGAAAACAGTTTTTTTAAAAGAGGAGGATCCCATCAGCATTCTATAGGCCAGGCCTACTATATTTATTTCTCAACTTTCCTAATATTAAGCACATTACTTCGCTTTACAACAGGAGTACAGGCTACCTGGCTGGCATGAACGTTTGCTATTAAAGTGCATAGATGACATGTTTTTCCCTCCCCTGCTCTGAGACAGGTGCATGATAATTGTCCATTCTAAATCAAAACTCATTTCACACATATTATTTAGTATATGTAAAGACAAAATTATGTGTAGAGCCTAACTGGCATACATAGGCAGCACGTGAGTTTCAAAATTGGGGAAGATAGTTTTCACCATAAAAATATACCTTTATAATAAACCATTACATGCATAATCGCATTTGAGGTCATTTTTGCAATTAGCATTTTCCCTCTGATTGCATTTTTTAACATTTGCGCTTATAGTTTACTGCCGTGTGAGCATTGCTGCACTTGTAATGTGAAGAAATAGCCTAATAGTTTATCAACAATATGAGGCTGTTGCACCAGCAGTTGTATTAATTTGATATTTATCGAATCCCACAACTGTCCCAGACTATGTTTGGGAATATTTATTTCTCGTACAGAAGGACAAGTTGACCAATAGAATAGGTCAACTTTTGTTATATCACAGTAAAATGTACAGTAGGGTGAACTCACGTTATAGAGGATGTCCACCCATCCCTCCATGGTGATGCACTGGAAGACGGTCAGAATAGCAAAGAGGATGTTGTCAAAGTTGGTGATGCCGTAGTTGGGGCCGATCCAGTATTCCTGACACACAGTTCCATTTTCACAGGTCCTCGCTGGAGCCTCCAAACCACAGGGGAACTCTGCTGCCTGCTCACCTGAGACACACACAAACACAACAAGGTAAGTTCTGTGCGCAAACATGCAAACACAGACGAACATGCTTACAGTAGCTCCCAGAACTATAGGCTGTAGCTCAGTACATCATTTATATCAACTCTACATATGCAAGTTATAGCAGTTACACAAAACACAGGTGACTAAGATTTCATAGCGATGTGCATTGTGCATACCTGTATCAGTCCTGAAGCAGGTCCGGTGGAACTTGCCCATGTAAAAGTCCAGGCCGATGATGGCAAACATGAGTATAGCGAAGAAGAGCAGCATGCCAATCTGCAGCAGAGGCACCATGGCTTTCATGATGGACTTTAGAACTACCTGAAGACCTGAGAGAGAGTGCACAACACTCTCATGTTGTAGTTTTAACACGCATCACAGGAGAGACCCCAAATGGCCCTTTAAGTTCCTTCATTTAACATTACTGGTTATCAGAATGACATAAGATGACATGAACAAAAATTAAATATATAAATACATGTTTTAACGCTTAAATGGCAAACTTCAAAAATGTACATATCCAAACATAATATTGTTTCTCCTTTTTCCAGTGATTCCAAAGTCATTGTACTTACTAGGGATTCCAGACACCAGTTTCAGTGGCCTCAGGACCCGTACTGCCCTCAGAGTTCTCAAGTCAAAGTCTGCTCCCACTGTAGCCAGCATCCTGGTCACAATCAAACAGACAATCAGACTGACAATACTACAATCTGTACCACTATCCATCATAAACATACAATATATCATTTGCATTATGAACGATTGAGGAAATTCATGAGCTTCAATATAACATTCATTCCCATCTCCAAATATTACATTCCTGAAAACAATGAGGAATGATTCCTTGTGTATTTTTAAAACCATTATCTAGCATTTCATGCCAATGTCAAATTTCTCCAGCATTCATGAAGGACTTGTATGTGAGATAAATCTAATTAGAAACTTGGTGGTTTCAGCCTTGAATGCAGATCGGCTGACACCCATGATACATCAGATATAATAACATAAGTATGACAAAACATTTATTTTTACTGCTCTAATTACATTGGTAACCAGTTTATAATAGCAATAAAGCACCTTGGGGGTTTGTGGTATATTGCCAATATACCACGGGTAATGGCTATATCCAGGGACTCCGTAATGCGTTGTGCATAAGAACAGCCTTTAGCCGTGGTACATTGGCCATATACCACACCCTCCCGTGCCTTATTGCTTAAATGTCTCTGAAAAAGACGGCCTATGTATTGTATTACCTAATAATACAGGGGCTATCATGCGCTTTGTGTCAGACACTTATGTGTAATAGAGTATCAAGCGGGGTGGTTTAGAATACATTACTACATCATCTGAAGCATCTACCAGGAGAGAGAGACAGTGTGGAGAATATGAATGATTTCACATGGATGTTGATATGCAGAGGGGGCCTTGACACAGAGAGTGAATACACAGCAAATTTGCTTATTGAATTTTTACAACCACAGCGTTACATTTTATACATTCTTGTAAATATGTGACTATCTCAAAATAGTGTTAAACTAACACTTTTCAAAGTGTATATAAACTAACACCCTGAGAGTGTTGGGAACCCTAACACCAAGGGCGTTGCAAATTACAACTTACATTGTTTTATTTTTAGAGCTGATATTGTTAACACTTTCTCAGTGTTAGGAATCAACATCTGTGGTGTTACAGTAACTAGGTTTGAGGTGTTGTTTTAACACTGTAGGGTGTAAAGCCTTATTTGCATATTTATTTCCCAGTGTGCCTTTCGAGTGAATTTTAGAGGTACCAGTACCGCCCATGACTGAGTTTGCTAGTGACAGAGACGTGATTGTTGCATTGGATGGCTTTCAGAGTACCTAAGTTAATATTTTATTATAAATATTGTATTTTATATGACAATATATCACTTTTTTTCACAATACCATACTTCAACATCCAAGTTTTACCCTAACACAGTGGTCTGAAACTCCTGGTTTGCAGGCCACATTGGCAAGACACATTATGCTGGCTCGCAAAGTGTTATATGATTTCTATTTGCATCCAACCAGAGTTAGGATAGCCAACAATTGGAGCTTTTAATCCCCTGCAACTGAGGTTAGAATTACTGCCAAGGTAAGGAAGATTGATAGATGACACTACCTAAACTGGAACAACCATCTCAATAAATAAGTCCTACCACTTACAGATGGGATTACTTTACAGAAATGTATGTTATGTATCTTTGTGTAGTGTAAGATCAATTAATCCATGTGCATGCAGAAACATGGATATATGGCCAAAAACAAACTATTCTAAAAAGCAACCTTCCACAAAACATGCTTGGAAATATAGAGGCCCCTCCCATGTCTTTTTCACTTTGAAAGAGTTCATGGAAATTAACTCAATGCAGTCAAGTAACACCACCACACGGTGTTGATTCCACTGTGATTCAAGTAACACTTCATTTATTCACTGCAGGGGGTGTCAATTTCCAGCCTACTGGGGTTAACCCCACTATAATCAACACTGAGATTTTAACACCCGCAAATTGTCTGTATAGCAGCTCATTAGAAATAACTAATTCAGATCCTCACTTTCCTTTTAGATTTCAGATGAAGAACCATTTCCTCATTCTCCTGGGGGTCTGACTGCATAATCAAGGCACTTCTGCCTAAAACCTCACCCCCATCGTAAGAGGATCTGACTGCACTCTCACAGTCTCACGGAGGAGAGGATGGGAGAGAGGAGAGCTGAAAGAGAGAGAAGGGGAGGAAGGAGAGGGGAATAGCTCCGGGGGAATAGTGTCATTGCTCAGCCTCTCCAATCTGAGGGAGGGGACAGCAGAAAGCATGAGGGAGGGGACAGCAGAAAGCATGACTGGACAAAGGGAGAAAATAGATGAACATATGGAAAGGGAGTGGGGACTCTGCCAGTAAAGCTTCACTGCAGGGTGGTGAAACAGAATTGAAAGCATGACATTTCCTTCCCTTTCCCTGGATGTGAATTAACAGCAGAGAGAGGGGAGGAAGGACAGGGGAATAGCATCCGGGGAAGGGGTCATTGCTCAGCCTCTCCAATCTGAGGGAGGGGACAGCAGAAAGCATGAGGGAGGGGACAGCAGAAAGCATGAGGGAGGGGACAGCAGAAAGCATGAGGGAGGGGACAGCAGAAAGCATGACGGAGGGGACAGCAGAAAGCATGAGGGAGGGGACAGCAGAAAGCATGAGGGAGGGGACAGCAGAAAGCATGATGGAGGGGACAGCAGAAAGCATGAGGGAGGGGACAGCAGAAAGCATGAGGGAGTGGACAGCAGAAAGCATGATGGAGGGACAGCAGAAAGCATGAGGGAGGGGACAGCAGAAAGCATGAGGGAGGGGACAGCAGAAAGCATGAGGGAGGGGACAGCAGAAAGCATGAGGGAGGGGACAGCAGAAATCATGATGGAGGGGACAGCAGAAAGCATGAGGGAGGGGACAGCAGAAAGCATGACGGAGGGACAGCAGAGAGCATGATGGAGGGGACAGCAGAAAGCATGAGGGAGGGGACAGCAGAAAGCATGAGGGAGGGGACAGCAGAAAGCATGAGGGAGGGGACAGCAGAAAGCATGAGGGAGGGGACAGCAGAAATCATGATGGAGGGGACAGCAGAAAGCATGACGGAGGGGACAGCAGAAAGCATGACGGAGGGGACAGCAGAAAGCATGAGGGAGGGGACAGCAGAAAGCATGACGGAGGGGACAGCAGAAAGCATGAGGGAGTGGACAGCAGAAAGCATGACGGAGGGGACAGCAGAAAGCATGAGGGAGGGGACAGCAGAAAGCATGATGGAGGGGACAGCAGAAAGCATGACGGAGGGGACAGCAGAAAGCATGAGGGAGGGGACAGCAGAAAGCATGGGGGCAGCAGAAAGCATGAGGGAGGGGACAGCAGAAAGCATGACGGAGGACACAGAGATGTTGGTGTAGCTGCTAGTGGATCCAATTACTAATGGCAAAAGAAAGGTTTCAACATTACCTAAAACACAAACTGTTTTTAGAATAATACGATCATGAAGTATACTTCATATTAACCAGAATAATATACCTTGCTTTGTGAAAATGTGTGCCACTTTAGGACTCTACTGTATGCAACAAAGATGTGATACCCCCAGAAAATAGATGAACATATGGAAAGTAGGAGTGGGGTCTCTGCCAGTATAGCTTCACTGCAGGGTGGTGAAACCCAGAATTGTTTTGGTTCTTTCCATTAAAACTGACATTTCCTTCCCTTTCCCCTGGATGTGAATTAATCACAGCCTCCTAAAACACTCCCTGATGGGATTACCTTCATTACAAAGGAAAGAATTAGGAAATGAAGTGAATCTCATTTCCCCACATCAACTAGTACGTATCAGACTCTAGAAAATATATGGTACGACTGGAGAGGAGATGGCCATCATCTCTTGCTTATGGCTTCTCCCAGTGAGAACACCCCGTCTCCTAGCATGATCTGCCTTGCTATTCTAATGTTCCAGACTGCAGCTGACATCCTGAAATATAGATATCTTATCTTCAGTGAAATCAGCCTACCAAGACTCCCTCTCGTCTCTGCTCTGATCAGAGCACTTTGCTTTTCTGCCTGCCTGCCTCCCTCCCTGCCTGTTTGCCTGCCTGCCACTATAGAAAAGACAGAAAGCCTCAGGACCTGGTACATGCTCCCAACTGAACCAATCCCAACTTGAGGCAACACACTGGTATGGCCAACACAGTGGTCCCTGGTATGGCCTCATTTTCAGGGCTTATATTGTAGCTTTACAATATATAGCTTTAATTTTCCAAAAACAGGTTTGAGGTGACAATGAATGAAAAAAGTTCAACACCAACCCAACCAGGACCTATCTGACTCAGATATCACTGGGGTTTAAGTTCTGGCTGTGTCACTGCTTCAGCCACCAGAGAGAACAAAGCAGGTGTGTGTGTGTTTCCCCATATTCAAAGTGGCCAGCATGGGTCAGAGGACAGTGCAGTGAGAGGCCTACACTGGGCTGCTCCCAGGGGTCTTTCTTCAAGCGGATCAGAGACTCTTTCTGCCATCTCTCTATCTATACTTACGCCTGCCAGCAGACAGAGCAGACAGAGGGAGCACAGTGAGGGCAGTGAAAACAGAGCGCCAGCCAAAGACAGCATTACGATGTTGCCCGAGCATTGCAGAGTAAGGGAGACTATGAAATGCTAGTCCCTTAAGTATAGGCCTCCACTAAGCTGCTGTAAGAGGTACAACGTGGCAGATGCCTTTCTTCACTATGAATATAGAAGCTCCACTAAGCTGTAAGAGGTACAACGTGGCAGATGTCTTTCTTCACTATGAATATAGAAGCTCCACTAAGCTGCTGTAAGAGGTACAACATGGCAGATGTCTTTCTTCACTATGAATATAGAAGCTCCACTAAGCTGTAAGAGGTACAACATGGCAGATGTCTTTCTTCACTATGAATATAGAAGCTCCACTAAGCTGTAAGAGGTACAACATGGCAGATGTCTTTCTTCACTATGAATATAGAAGCTCCACTAAGCTGTAAGAGGTACAACGTGGCAGATGTCTTTCTTCACTATGAATATAGAAGCTCCACTAAGCTGCTGTAAGAGGTACAACGTGGCAGATGTCTTTCTTCACTATGAATATAGAAGCTCCACTAAGCTGTAAGAGGTACAACATGGCAGATGTCTTTCTTCACTATGAATATAGAAGCTCCACTAAGCTGCTGTAAGAGGTACAACGTGGCAGATGTCTTTCTTCACTATGAATATAGAAGCTCCACTAAGCTGCTGTAAGAGGTACAACATGGCAGATGTCTTTCTTCACTATGAATATAGAAGCTCCACTAAGCTGTAAGAGGTACAACATGGCAGATGTCTTTCTTCACTATGAATATAGAAGCTCCACTAAGCTGTAAGAGGTACAACATGGCAGATGTCTTTCTTCACTATGAATATAGAAGCTCCACTAAGCTGCTGTAAGAGGTACAACGTGGCAGATGTCTTTCTTCACTATGAAAATAGAAGCTACATTAGTCAACTTACTTGACCGTAGCTAAGCAGGTCTCTAAATGAATGGCCATACACCAAAATGCATTAAAACAGTAAAGTATATAATTTACTTAATTATGTTACATTTATGATAGTTGTTTTCCTCTCAGCTGCAATAACGAAATAAACATGTGATTCAACTGTTTCCTGTTGGTGATGGCATGTACAGTATGTGACTAACCGTGCCTGTGTCCTTTAAATCATTCCTGTTTCTATAATGGCTCTGCTCTTTGAGAGTGATTTCCCTTTTCTTTTTATATACTTAAAAAAATATATATATATTTGATCCCACCTTGTGGCACTCTGTGAAGCATGCTACAGAACGTAGTCCCTCTTCACGAAACAACATCTGGCCAACGCAGGGTAAAAGCCCCGTCAGTATCGCTGCAGAGGCATGTACCATTAGATGAGTTACTTCATGGACCTTTAGGTAGTGGAGAAACACCATCCTCTGTTTTTAACAGCAGAACTGGCATCTGTTAGACTGTTGCTACGGCTACTGAATGACCATCTTAACTAAAGAAACAACCAATACTTTTATCTGGGACTATTATTGTATGGTTGTTTTTGTTTTTCCTACTTTCCTAATAATAATTTGGCAATGAATGTAAACAAACAACATAATATCACAAAGTGACTAGCTGATTTCCCTGAATAATGGAATGAATCATTTTTTACATTGCTAGATAATTCTTTATGGGACCTGGAAGCAAACTGCAATGTAGCGAAGGAATTGATCATAACCTATGCCTGGGGGAGCCATATAATTAATTATGTTCCTCACATACATAAACTCTGCTGACATGAGAGTATAAAAGTCAAACCCATTATCTTGATTATCAATTAGTCAACCATGTATGTTTACAGCACCTCCCTGGAGAAGACTGGGAAGAGAATCTCATTCTGCTGCTCCAATGGCAGGGAAATATAGGTGAAAACTAACACAGTCACAAGCTCTGTCTGGAGTAACACCATGTTAGATGTGAGTGATACAGGATACCAGGGGGTGCAATATTTCAGAACATGTAGGATACTGAGCCAGGCTCTATTGGGGATACTTCTCTGTCCACATGTTCTATGGTTCTACCTCACTGACAGGAAAGTAGCAGACTATCAGACGTACCCTGTCTGTCTGTCTGGCTTGCTGGCTGACTAGCTGTTTGACTGGCTGAATGTCTGTCTATCAATCTGTCTGGTTGTCTGGCTGAATGACTGTCTGACTGGCTGACCCATTTTCTGTCTGGTTGTCTATCTTTCTGTCTGTCTGTTTAGCTGTCTGTTTGAATGTCTGGCTGATGTGTTGGCTGGCTCTACTGTATGGGATGTGATCTTATAAGAGGCTTGGCAGTATAATGACCTGCCTCCTCCCCTGTTCTGTAAATGACAGGCGGAACCATGTGAGTGGTCTGAGACGGATGGGTGAGAGAGTATAAACACAGCAGACCCTGTCTGGTACTGTCTGGGCTCGGAGGAGAACAGATTCATTTCAGCACTGAGGGTTAGTTGAAAACAATACGCTCTTCAATGTGCCTTTCATGATTAGGATAAAGAAAAAAGATCAGAGCTAGCTACGTACGTTGGTTAGTATGAGACTGAATAGATAGAATTGATGTAAGATGTCTGTAAATACTCAATATGTAAAACTGCTTAACCCCCCTCAGTCAAACAAACACTAAGGGAAAGACACATTTCACATTGACATTTTAGTCAATTCAGTGCAAAAGATAGTTTAGAAACTGTTCAAGCAACATTTCAAAGTCCAGAGTACTCTATTACATAAGCCCATGAACACCCAGTGAAGTGCTTGAGCAGCAGTTAATGGCTATGCCCACAGAACACTGTTATGCTCCTCAACTCCATCAGGCTCAAGCATGCACAATCATCAGTGTCATGGCTAGGAATGGGGAGGATTCAAAGAAATCATCAAAACATCCACTGACAGGTGAATCTGATGGGCGTTTCATAGGGACTAAGCTCTCTGATCATAAACAAATTATGTCAGAAGAGGGTGAAGGGTGAAATTGTGCAACGTCAGCATATTTCACAATTAATCTAATGCAGTTGAGTGTGAGAGGGAGGTTTTACAGAATTGACACAGTCACTGCTTTGTAATTTAGGAACTTTCTCCAGCTGATGAATTGTACATTTTGCCAATGGCTGTCTCGGTGTGTAGAGGGCTCTTACTGAGCATACTGCCTTGTGTGTAGAGAGCTCTTACTGAGCATACTGCCTCGTGTGTAGAGGGCTTTTACTGAGCATACTGCCTCGTGTGTAGAGGGCTTTTACTGAGCATACTGCCTCGTGTGTAGAGGGCTTTACTGAGCATACTGCCTCGTGTGTAGAGGGCTTTTACTGAGCATACTGCCTCGTGTGTAGAGGGCTTACTGAGCATACTGCCTCGTGTGTAGAGGGCTTTTACTGAGCATACTGCCTCGTGTGTAGAGGGCTCTTACTGAGCATACTGCCTCGTGTGTAGAGAGCTACTGAGCATACGTGTGTAGAGAGCTCTTACTGAGCATACTGCCTCGTGTGTAGAGGGCTCTTACTGAGCATACTGCCTCGTGTGTAGAGGGCTCTTACTGAGCATACTGCCTGGGTGTGTAGCGGGCTTTTACTGAGCATACTGCCTCGTGTGTAGAGGGCTCTTACTGAGCATACTGCCTCGTGTGTAGAGGGCTCTTACTGAGCACACTGCCTGGGTGTGTAGGTGGCTCTTACTGAGCATACTGCCTGGGTGTGTAGGTGGCTCTTACTGAGCATACTGCCTGGGTGTGTAGGTGGTTCTTACTCAGCATACTGCCTGGGTGTGTAGGTGGCTCTTACTGAGCATACTGCCTGGGTGTGTAGGTGGCTCTTACTGAGCATACTGCCTGGGTGTGTAGGTGGCTTTTACTGAGCATACTGCCTGGGTGTGTAGGTGGCTCTTACTGAGCATACTGCCTGGGTGTGTAGGTGGCTCTTACTCAGCATACTGCCTGGGTGTGTAGGTGGCTCTTACTGAGCATACTGCCTGGGTGTGTAGGTGGCTCTTACTCAGCATACTGCCTGGGTGTGTAGGTGGCTCTTACTGAGCATACTGCCTGGGTGTGTAGGTGGCTCTTACTGAGCATACTGCCTGGGTGTGTAGGTGGCTCTTACTGAGCACACTGCCTGGGTGTGTAGGTGGCTCTTACTCAGCATACTGCATCGGTGTGTAGGTGGCTCTTACTGAGCATACTTCCTGGGTCTGTAGGTGGCTCTTCCTGAGCATACTGCATCGGTGAGTAGAGTGCTCATTTTTATTTATTTTTATTTCACCTTTATTTAACCAGGTAGGCTAGTTGAGAACAAGTTCTCATTTGCAACTGCGACCTGGCCAAGATAAAGCAAAGCAGTGTGACACAGACAACAACACAGAGTTACACATGGAGTAAACAATAAACAAGCCAATAACACAAACAAGTCAATGACACAGTAGAGAAAAGAAAGTCTATATACAGTGTGTGCAAAAGGCATGAGGAGGTAGGCAATAAATAGGCCATAGGAGCGAATAATTACAATTTAGCAGATTAACACTGGAGTGATAAATGAGCAGATGATGATGTGCAAGTAGAGATACTGGTGTGCAAAAGAGCAGAAACGTAAATAAAATAAAAACAGTATGGGGATGAGGTAGGTAGATTGGGTGGGCTATTTACAGATGGACTATGTACAGCTGCAGTGATCGGTTAGCTGCTCAGATAGTTGATGTTTAAAGTTGGTGAGGGAAATCAGTCTCCAACTTCAGCGATTTTTGCAATTTGTTCCAGTCACTGGCAGCAGAGAACTGGAAGGAAAGGCAGCCAAATTAGGTGTTGGCTTTGGGGATGATCAGTGAGATATACCTGCTGGAACATGTGCTACGGTTGGGTGTTGTTATCGTGACCAGTGAACCGAGATAAGTCGGAACCGTCCAAGGTGGTGATGCTAGTCGGGCGGGCGGGGGCGGGCAGCGAATGGTTGAAAAGCATGCATTTGGTTTTACTAGCGTTTAAGAGCAGTTGGAGTCCACGGAAGGAGTGTTGTATGGCATTGAAGCTCGTTTGGAGGTTAGTTAGCACAGTGTCCAAGGAAGGGCCAGGAGAATACAGAATGGTGTCGTCTGCGTAGAGGTGGATCAGGGAATCGCCCGCAGAAAGAGCGACATCATTGATATATACAGAGAAAAGAGTCGGCCCGAGAATTGAACCCTGTGGTACCCCCATAGAGACTGCCAGAGGTCCGGACAACATGCCCTCCGATTTGACACACTGAACTCTGTCTTCAAAGTAGTTGGTGAACCAGGCGAGTCAGTCGTCAGAAAAACCGAGGCTATTGAGTCTGCCGATAAGAATACGGTGATTGACAGAGTTGAAAGCCTTGGCCAGGTCGATGAAGACGGCTGCACAGTACTGTCTTTTATCGATGGCGGTTATGATATCGTTTAGTACCTTGAGCGTGGCTGAGGTGCACCCGTGACCAGCTCGGAAGCCGGATTGCACAGCGGAGAAGGTGTGGTGGGTTTCGAAATGGTCAGTGATCTGTTTATTAACTTTGCTTTCAAAGACTTCAGATAGGCAGGGCAGGATGGATATAGGTCTGTAACAGTTTGGGTGTGTAGAGGGCTCTTACTGAGCCTACTGCCTGGGTGTGTAGAGGGCTCTTACTGAGCATACTGCCTGGGAGTGTAGATGGCTCTTACTGAGCATACTGCCTGGGTGTGTGGAGGGCTCTTACTGAGCATACTGTCTCGGTGTGTAGAGGGCTCTTACTGAGCATACTGTCTCGGTGTGTAGAGGGCTCTTCCTGAACATTCTGCCTGGGTGTGTAGAGGGCTCTTACTGAGCATTCTGCCTGGGTGTGTAGTGCTCAGTAAGAGCCCTCAAAGGCCTATGTTATACTCCTCTCTGTGTGAGATGCATTTGTCTGATTTCAGGTGGAAACAACAGCAACCTGTTCATCAACATGTGAGATGCATACTGCATATGCAGGTCAGCAAGGGGCATGGAAATTATCTGAATGGAAAAGGACGATATCAGCACTTTCATCTCACATCAGTGGGCCAGCATGGATCAGTTTACTCTCCACAATAATGTAAGATAAAGTGCAAGAGTTAGAAAAATGAAGAAAGCACTGCATTTCTGAGGAAAGCTGTGAAAGGCCATGCATAGCACTGAGAGAGAATCCATAAAGCTTTGCTCTACACAGAATGTGTCGCTTTGTCATTGGTGTTACAACACGTTTAGAGAATGCATGCATTATTCAGACCATTAAACCTGTTTTTAGTGGCCCTTACCTCACATAATATTTAGATACATACAGTAGGACTCACTACACAACCCCCAGAATTCAAATGCTTAATGCAATGCAAATGTCCTCCCAGTTTGCACAACAACTCATTCAACACGCATTACAACTCCATTATTTGCAGTCAAGGAGACGCTCAGTGACTCAGTAATTACACCGCGTGCAATACGGCTGAGCACTAGAGATATGCCCCATGCACAGCACACGCACGCACAGCCCACCTCAGCCAGTTCCCTCTTCCAGCACCACGCAGCATGGAGTAGTAAAGGCTGAAATAGATGACTATCTCACCCTGTCACTAGAATAGAACATCACACAGTCAGCCAGCAGCATCATCTTGCATAAACCAGGGAGGCCCATTAGCCCAGTCTAGTGCAGGTGAAGTGGAAAAGAGCCCATTGTGTAAGGAGGACCAGTCGGCCAGCGGCACTACTCTACTGTATACTCACACTCAGCAGTCAGCTGGCAGGGCATTAGTTGGTCTAAAGCCAAGATTCCCCTGAGAATGATGCCTCCTCTGTCTTTCTCCATTTCCTGTCTGTCTGTCTGTCTGTCTGTCTGTCTGTCTGTCTGTCTGTCTGTCTGTCTGTCTGTCTGTCTGTCTGTCTGTCTGTCTGTCTGTCTGTCTGTCTGTCTGTCTGTCTGTCTGTCTGTCTGTGTCTGTCTCTGTCTGTCTGTCTGTCTGTCTGTCTGTCTGTCTGTCTGTCTGTCTGTCTGTCTGTCTGTCTGTCTGTCTGTCTGTCTGTCTCTGTCTGTCTGTCTGTCTGTCTGTCTGTCTGTCTGTCTGTCTGTCTGTCTGTCTATATCTTAAATACTGGATGACATCATCTTTGTGAGAGCTTTACATTTCACAAATAACACATTCCCTTCATATTCTTATTGACTTTCGATATCTTAACAATGTCATGTTTGCAATAGGCATCTAATACACATCTAGTCATATAATGTGTTATCCATTTCAATAGCAGGACTGGGATTGGGACTAAATTATGGTTGAGAGATGTGAAGAATATGCTCCGAGGAAGCAGTAGGAAGGGAGCATCCTGTAGTGTGGAATCAGCCCCAGTGAGATGAAGGATGAGAGCTGGCAAAAAGCACCTGCTCCTGTTTTGTTAGAGGATCCTGAGGTCGACAAGACTGGAATGGCTGCTGGCAGGCAGGGTAAAGGAGAGGAGCACACTCTTTGATGGATCGCTGGGGTTGGGAGTATTCAAAAAGAAAGTGTGATTCTGCCTGAAATATGCTGTGATTGTCTCAGTACTTGCGACTGAACATGCAATACAGATGATGCCAAAAAGGCAATATTTTTCCAACATGGCCTGGCACTAAGTTAAAGTCTATGACGGAGGTTCAAATTCCATTACAAATCATATTATGTGGTCCTTGTTTCCTTACAGTGAAGCACACTTTTTTTCTATAGAAGTTGGTGATCCTATCATCCATCCCACTGAACTGTTGTATCTTACTCACTTTACGGCTGAAAGGTCAGGGGGGGAGAGAAAGAGAAAACAAAGAGAAACAGAGAGAGAGAGAGAGAGAGAGAGAGCGCGAGAGAGAGAGGGCTCTCCCAGCTATAGCAATGGATGCGTTGTCTAAGTTGGCTGCACTGGGAGGGAAAGCCACACTGTAGACGACTGGAGGCGTCACCATGGAAACAAAGGAGGCTCCTGTGATCTCATTAGACTACAGCAGCCAGGAGACCGGGATTCTTGGAGCAAGGGAGCAGGAGGAAACAATAAGAGGAGGAAGAAGCCAGAGATATTAGTTTTTTTGCCTTCTGGTTATAGAAAGCAAAGCAAACCACTAACATGAAGACATCGCTCTTGACTCTGATAGGCCTTTGTTGTTGTGGAAATACTTAATGTGGAAAAGTAAACAGACCCACTGTAATACAGAAGCTGCTGAGATCAAATGTTCTTTATTTTATTGAATCCAAGCTAACAACAGAGGGATTTTCCCTGATAAAGCTGGACACGCAGCAGATCAAATCAAAGTTTATTTGTCATGTGCGCTGAACACAACAGGTGTAGTAGACCTTACAGTGAAATGCTTACTTACAGGCTCTAACCAACAGTGCGATTTTTAAGTAAAAAACAGGTATTAGGTGAACAATAGATAAGCAAAGAAATAAAAACAAGAGTGAAAAATAACAGTAGTGAGGCTACATACAGCACTGGTTAGTCAGGTTAATTGAGGTAGTATGTACATGTAGATATGGTTAAAGCGACTATGCATATATGATAAACAGAGAGTAGCAGTAGCGTAAAAGAAGGGTTGGCGGGTGGTGAGTGGCAGGACACAATGCAGATAGTCCGGGTAGCCAATGTGCAGGGGGCACTGGTTAGTCGGGCTAATTGAGGTAGTATGTACATAAATGTATATTTAAAGCGACTATGCATATATGATAGACAGAGAGTAGCAGCAGAGTAAAAGAGGGTTTGGAGGGGGGCGAGACAATGCAAATATTCCAGGTAGCCATTTTATTACTTGTTCCGGAGGCTTATGGCTTGGGGGTAAAACTGTTGAGAAGACTTTTGGTCCTAGACTTGACGCTCCGGTACCGCTTGCCATGCCGAAGTAGAGAGAACATTCTATGACTGGGGTGGCTGGGGTCTTTGACCATTTTTATGGCCTTCCTCTGACACCGACTGGTGTAGAGGACCTGGATGGCAGGCAGCTTAGCCCCAGTGATGTACTGGGCCATACGCACTACCCTCTGTAGTGTCTTGCTGGGCAGTTGCCTTACAAGGCAGTGATGCAACCAGTCAGGACGACGTCCTAGATTCACTTATTGATAAAGCCAGTGACTGATGTGGTGTACTCTTCAATGCCCTCGGAAGAATCCCGGAACATGTTCCAGTCTGTGCTAGCAAATCAGTCCTGTAGTTTAGCATCTGCTTCATCTGACCACTTTTTTTTAAAGACCGAGTCACTGGTGCTTCCTGCTTTAATTTTAGCTTGTAAGCAGAAATCAGGAGAATAGAATTGTGGTCAGATTTACAAATGGAGGGCGAGGGAGAGCTTTGTATGCGTCTATGTGTGTGGAGTACAGGTGATCTATATTTTTTCCCCTCTGGTTGCGCATTTAACATGCTGATAGAAATTAGGTAAAACTGATTTAAGTTTCCCTGCATCAAAATCTCCAGGCACCTGTAGCACCGTCTCTGGTTGAGCAGTTACCTGTTTGCTTATTTCCTTATACAGCTGACTGAGTGCAGTCTTAGAGCCAGCATCTGTCTGTGGTGGTAAATAAACAGCCACAAAAAGTATGGATGAAAACTCTCTTGGCAAATTATGTGGTCTACAGTTTATCATAAGATACTCTACTTCAGGCGAGCAAATCGTGCACCAGCTGTTGTTTACAAATATGCACAGACCCCCCCCCATCTTACCAGAGTGTGCTGTTCTATCTTGCCGGTGCAACGTATATCCCGCCAGCTGAATATCCATGTCATCATTCAGCCATGATTCCGTGAAACATAATATGTTACAGTTTCTGATGTCCCGTTGGTAGGATACTTATGATCGTGATCGTCTAATTTATTGTCCAGTGATTGCACGTTGGCAAATAATATTGACGATAACGGCAGCTTTCCCACTCGCTGTCTGCGGATCCTTACAAGGCACCCCGCTCTGTGTCCTCTGTACCTGCGTCTCTTTCTCTTGCCAGTGACAGGGATGTTGGCCTTGTCGGGTGTTCGAAGTACATCCTGTGCGTCCTGCTTGTTGAAGGTGAGTGAGCGCTGTCCTGATATCCAGAGGATATTTTTTGAGCGTAAGATACGGTGGCAGAAACATTACGTACAAAATAAGTTACAAATCACACGAAAAAAACCCACATAATAGCACAATTGGTTAGGCGCCTGTAATACTGCTGACATTTCTTCTGGTGCCATTTTACAATAGATGACTCCATGGATGACAGTAGAACATAATGTTCACACACAATGCTGTCCAAGGAAGTCAGTCAATTGTTTGTTTTTATAATACAATATTATAGGAAATGCCTATTTGATATTTCTATCCTCCATCTCACCAATCCAAACTCTGAATCTGATCAAGAGATGAAAGACACCACCATGGTAAGCTTGTCTCTATAGCAACCAATAATTATCATAAACGAGTGTCGGGACAATGAGCTCAAATCAGAATGATGCTATATGTCTTTGATGCATGATTATGTACATTCTGATGTTGTCTTGGACTTTCTTTCCATCAAAATAAATTGTTAAAATACTGTTACAGTAATAGGGCCTAAATAGAATCACATAATTGTCTGCCCCATTTTGCTATTTATGTCTGCCTCAATTGTCTGCCTCATTTATGGAACATGGTTGTGATTAGGCTTGGCTCAGTAGGTATGAGATGTGTTTGACAACACGGTGCACTGCTCCAGAGGCCTAGTGATGTGACTGAGCAGGTCAAAAACAGAGTCAATAAGAAAGACAAGAAATATAAGAAATAGGACACTATCAACCTGTCTAACCACAGGTCAACCAACATAGTCCTACCCCAGGTCCCCCTACCCAGGTGAGCCAGTCACATGCCACCCACACTGTAGGCAGCCTGGACCCTACCATACTCTTATCACAGTATTCATGAAAAATAAATGACAATACATTTCTCATTATGTTTTAGGAACTGTAAACATATCTACCATATCATGAAAATTAGCTTCATGATATCATATCAGCCATCTTTCAAATCACCACACAGTTCTAGTGCATAATGGTTGTGCCTTCAGTATACTATAGTAAGTACATAAGTAGCCTTGCACGAGCCATCTCCTGCTTCTGAAGTGTGAAGTACAACCCTTAAACAGGACACTAGTCTATTGCAGGGCCTTACCCCAATCTCAAATCAAACTTTAATTTGTCACAAGCGCCGAATACAACAAGTGTAGACTTTACTGTGAAATGCTTACTTACATGCTCTTAACCAACAGTGCAGTTCAAGAAGAGTTCAAAAAATATATTTACCAAGTAGACAAAAATAAAAAGTATTAATAATAATAAGAATAACAAGGCTATATACAGGGGGCACCGGTACCGAGTCAGTGTGCGGGGGTACAGGTTAGTTGAGGTCATTTGTCTATGTACAGCGGCTTGCGAAAGTATTCAACCCCCTAGGCATTTTTCCTATTTTGTGACCTTACAACCTGGAATTAAAATTGATTTGTGGGGGGTTTGTATCATTTGATTCTTGTATCACTTTTATTTTTTCTTCTTGTGAATCAAACAAGAAATAAGTTATTTAAAAAAAATTCACTTCACCAATTTGGACTATTTTGTGTATGTCCAGGTTGTAATGCAACAAAATAGGAAAAACACCCCAAATGGTGATGAATACTTTTGCAAGGCACTGTAGGTGGGGGTGAAGTGACTATGCATAGATAATAAACAGCGAGTAGCAGCAGTGTGCAAAAGGGAAGGGGGTGGGGGGGTGTCAATATAAATTGTCCGTGGCGATTTTATTAATTATTCAGCAGTCTTATGGGTAGAAGCTGTTGAAGAGCCTTTTGGTCCTAGACTTGGCGCTCTGGTACCGCTTGCCATGCGTTAGCAGAGAAAACAGTCTATAATTTGGGTGACTGGAGTCTGACAATTTTATGGGCTTTCCTCTGAAACCATCTATTATATAGGTTCTGGATGGCAGGAAGCTTGGGCCCAGTGATGTACTGGGCCGTTCGCACTACCCTCTGTAGCGCTTTACTGTCAGATGCCGAGCAGTTTCCATACCAGGCAGTGATGCAACCGGTCAGGATGCTCTCGATGGTGCAGCTGTAGAACCTTTTGAGGATCTGGGGACCCATGACAAATCTTTTCAGTCTCCTGAGGGGGAAAAGGTTTTGTCATGCCTCTTCACAACTGTCTTGGTATGTTTGGGCCATGATAGTTCGGTGGTGATGTGGACACCAAGGAACTTGAAACTCTCGACCTGCTTCACAACAGTCCCGTCGGTCTATCTCCTTAATGCGCCAACCAGAGACGCATTGGGTCCCAATGTTACAGTCTTTGGTATGACTCGGCCAGGGATCGAACAGTCAGCATTCCAATCTCGGGCGGAAACTCTAACCGCAAGGCCAATGAGTTGGTGCAGGCCACTGAGTATACTGTAGTAGCAAAGTATAACCTGACACTCAGGCCATCCATCTATGTTATGTAGAGTTAGTTCAGATCAGCGATTAGAGTTGAGACGTTGGGGCCAAAGCCAGGATTCATGTAATGGAGATCAGCTTAAAACCTCTTGAAGCTAGGGGGCACTATTTTTTGGGGGGGGAAAATAACGTTCCCAAAGTAAACTGCCTATTTCTCAGGACCAAATGCTAGAATATGCATATCATTTTCCAGCTTAGGATAGAAAACACTCTACAGTTTCCAAAACTGTAAAAATATTGTCTGTGAGTATAACAGAACTGATATTGCAGGTGAAATCCTGAGAAAAATCCAATCAGGAAGTGACTCTTATTTTGAAACCCCTGTCTTTCTATGCATCCCTATTGCCCATTGAAAGGGATATCAACCAGATTCCTTTTTCTGTGGCTTCCCTAAGGTGTCTACAGTCTTTAGACGTAGTTTCAGGCCTTTATTTTGAAGAATGAGCGTAAACATCCACATTAAGTAAGTGGTCAGTTGTTGGCTCTCAGTGTGATTTTTGAACTAAACAGAGAGGTAGACATTTTTCCTCCCGGTCCTAGTGAAAAGACAACTGTCCCGGTTGATATATTATCGAATAGATATTTGAAAAACACCTTGAGGATTGATTCTAAAAAACGTTTGCCATGTTTCTGTCGATATTATGGATATAATTTAGAATTTTTGTCTGTTGTCGTGACCGCTATTTCCGATGGATTCCTGGCATAACGCATCAAACTAACAGAGGTATTTGGATACAAAAAATATATTTATGGAACAAAAGGAACATTTGCTGTCTAACTGGAAGTCTCGTGAGTGAAAACATCCGAAGCTCATCAAAGGTAAACGATTAATTTGATTGTTTTTCTCATTTTCGTGACCAAGTTACCTGCCCCTTGGTGTACATTATGTTTTGCTAGTATATCGATAAACTTACACAAATGCTTGTATTGTTTTTGCTGTAAAGCATCATTTCAAAATCTGAGACGACAGGGTGATTAACAGAAGGCTAAACTGTGTTTCGCTATATTTCACTTGCGATTTCATGAATGTTAATATTTTCTAGGATGATTATTTGACTGTTGCGCTATGCTATTTAGCGTAGTTGATGACAATTATCCTGGATCCAGGATGGGTGGTTCCAAGATTAACATATGATAAGATACACTCAATAAACCTACTATCTGGCTGGTAGACAGTTTGACCTATTTAGCTAAGTTATCCCTCTAAAACATTCTAACAGTTCATCATCATGTCCGTAAGGGGGAGTGGCATCTGCTGAAAATGCATCTGCAGTGTGACTGGATCAGCTCTATCTAGGCTCTTTTAAAGCTGAGACATAAGCTGCTTTTCCCAGCAGGTATTGTGGTAGTCTTGCTCTGAGCCATGATGATAGCAGGAAGGCCTGTGGAGACACTCCAGTCAGTCTCTGAGAGAGACAGTGGCACACTGCAGACTCAAACCACTTCCTGACGATACACACACTGCACGGACTCTCTCACACACACACACACACACACACACACACACACACACACACACACACACACACACACACACACACACACACACACACACACACACACACACACACACACACACACACACACACACACACACACACCACTCCCTGACAACAACAAGCCTCTAGATCAGGGATGGGCAACTGATTTCACCCTTTTGAAGGCCCTTGGATAGATTTCCCAAATATATACATACAGTGCCTTTGGAAAGTATTCAGACCCATGGACTTTTCCACATTTTATTACGTTACAGCCTTATTCTAAAATGGATTAAATAAAAACTCCCCAATCTACACAGAATACCCCATAAAGACAAAGTGAAAACTGTTTTTTAGAAATATTTGCAAATTCATTAAATAAAAAACAGAAATACCTTAAGTATTCAGACCCTTTGCTATGAGACTCAAAATTGAGCTCAGGTGCATCCTGTTTCCATTGATCATCCTTGATATGTTTTTACAACTTGATTGGAGTCCACCTGTGGTAAATGATTTGGAAAGGCACACACCTGTCTATATAAGGTCCCACAGTTGACAGTGCATGTCAGAGCTAAAGCCAAGCCATGAGGTCGAAAGAATTGTCTGTAGAGCTTAGAGACAGGATTGTGTCGAAGCACAGATCTGGGGAAGGGTACCAAAACATTTCAGCAGCATTGAAGGTCCCCAAGAACACAGTGGCCTCCATCATTCTTAAATGTAAGAAGTTTGGAACCACCAAGACTCTTTCTAGAGCTGGCCGCCAAACTGAGCAATCAGGGGAGAAGGGCATTGGTCAGGGAGGTGACCAAGAACCCGATGGTCACTCTGACAGAGCTCCAGAGTTCCTCTGTGGATATGGGAGAACCTTCCAGAAGGACATCCATCTCTCAGCACTCTACCAATAAGGCCTTTGTGTTAGACTCGCCTGATGGCCGGCTTGGAGTTTGCCAAAGGATACCTAAAGACTAGCAGACCATGAGAAACAAGATTCTCTGGTCTGATGAAACCAAGACTGAACTCTTTAGTCTGAATGCCAAGCCTGGAGGAAACCTGGCACCATCCCTACAGTGAAGCATGGTAGTGACCGCATCATGCTTTGGGGATGTTTTTCAGCCACAGGAACAGGGAACAAGTCAGGATTGAGGCAAAGATAAATGGAGGAAAGTACAGAGAGATTATTGATGAAAACCTGCTCCAGAGCGCTCAGGACCTCAGACTGGGGAGAGGATTCCCCTTCCAACAGGACAGCAAACCTAAGCACAGAGCCAAGACAACGCAGGAGTGGCTTTGGGACAAGTCTCTGAATGTCCTTGACTGGCCCAGCCAGAGCCTGGACTTGAACCCGATCTAACATCTCTGGAGAGACCTGGAAATGACTGTGCAGTAACAAACCCCATCCAACCTGACAGAACTTGAGAGGATCTGTAGAGAAGAATGGGAGAAACTCCCCAAATACAGATCTGCCAAGCTTGTAGTGTCATACCCAAGAAGACTTGAGGCTGTAATCATTGCCAGAAGTTCTTCAACAAAGCACTGAGTAAAGGGTCTGAGTACCTACAGTTGAAGTCGGAAGTTTACATATACCTTAGCCAAATACATTGAAACTCTGTTTTTCACAATTCCTGACATTTAATCCAGTTCTGACATTTAATCCAGTTGGGAACACCACTTTATTTTAAGAATGTGAAATGTCAGAATAGTAGTAGAGAATGATTTATTTCAGATGTTATTTATTTCATCACATTCCCAGTGGGTCAGAAGTTTACATACATTCAATTAGTGTTTGGTAGCATTGCCTTTAAGTTGTTTAACTTGGGTCAAATGCTTTGGGTAGCCTTTCACAAGCTTCCCACAATAAGTTGGGTGAATTTTGGCCCATTACTCCTGACAGAGCTGGTGTAACTGAGTCAGGTTTGTAGGCCTCCATGCTGTCACACACTTTTTCAGTTCTGCCCACAAATGTTCTATAGGATTGAGGTCAGGGCTTGTGATGGCCACTCCAATACATTGACTTTGTTGTCCTTAAACTATTTTGCCACAACTCTGAAAGTATGCTTGGTGTCATTGTCCATTTGGAAGACCCATTTGCGACCAAGCTTTAACTTCTTGACTGATGTCCTGAGATGTTGCTTCAATATATCCACATAATTTTCCCTCCTCATGACGCCATCTATTTTCCGAAGTGCACCAGTCCCTCATGCAGCAAAGCACCCCCACAACATGATGCTGCCACCTCCGTGCTTCACGGTTGGGATGGTGATCTTTGGCTTGCAAGCCTCCCCCTTTTTCCTCCAAACATAAAGATGGTCATTATGGCCAAACAGTTCTATTTTTGTTTCATCAGACCAGAGGACATTTCTCCAAAAAGTACGATCTTTGTCCCCACATGCAGATACAAACCGTAGTCTGGCTTTTTTTATGGCAGTTTTGGAGCAGTGGCTTCTTCCTTGCTGAGCAGCCTTTCAGGTTATGTCGATGTAGGACTCATTTTACTGTGGATATAGACACTTTTGTACCTGTTTCCTCCATCATCTTCACAAGGTCCTTTGCTGTTGTTCTGGGATTGATTTGCACTTTTCGCATCAAAGTACGTTCATCTGTAGGAGACAGAATGTGTCTCCATCCTGAGCGGTGTGATGGCTGCGTGGTCACCTGGTGTTAATACTTGCGTACTATTGTTTGTACAGATGAACGTGGAACCTTCAGGCGTTTGGAAATTGCCTCCAAGGATGAACCAGACTTGTGGAGGTCTAGAATTTTTTTTCTGAGGTCTTGGCTAATTTCTTTAGATTTTCCCATGATGTCAAGCAAATAGGCACTGAGTGTGAAGGTAGGCCTTGAAATACATCCACAGGTACACCTCCAATTGACCCACATGATGTCAATTAGCCTATCAGAAGCTTCTAAAGCCATGACATCATTTTCTGGAATGTTCCAAGCGGTTTGAAGGCACAGTCAACTTAGTATATGTAAACTTCTGACCCACTGGAATTGCGATTCAGTGAGTTATAAGAATTAGTGAAAGTGAAATAATAAGTGAAATAATCTGTCTGTTAACACTTGTTGGACAAATTACTTGTGTCATGCAAAGTAGATGTCCTATCCGACTTGCCAAAACTATAGTTTGTTAACAAGAAATTTGTGGAGTGGTTGAAAAATGAGTTTCAATGACCCCAACCTAAGTGTGTGTAAACTTCTGATTTCAACGGTATGTAAATGTGATATTTCATTTATTTAGTTTTTACTTCTAAAAAACAGTGTTTGCTTTGTCATTATGGGGTAGTGTATAGATTGATTAGTGGATAAAAAAATGGTTTTAAATTAGAATAAAGCTGTAACGTAGCAAAATGTCGAAAAAGTCAAGGGGTCTGAATTCTTCTGAAGGCACTGTATATCTATATACACACACACACTGAGTGAAACCTTCCTAATATTGTGTTGTACCCCCCTTTGCCCTCAGAACAGCCTCAATTCGTCAGGGCAAGGACTCTACAAGGTGTCGAAAGTGTTCCACAGGGATGCTGGCCCATGTTGACTCCAATGCTTCCCACAGTTGCAACAATTTATTATATAATTTGTTGTAAATATACACTACCAGTCAAAAGTTTGTACACACCTACTCATTCAAGGCTTTTCCAAATGTTGTACTATTTTCTACATTGTAGAGTAATAGTGAAGATATCAAAACTATGAAATAACACATGGAATCACGTAGTAACCAAAAAAGTAACTGGAAAAAATTAAGAGACCGCTGCAAAATGATCAGTTTCTCTGGTTTTACTATTTATAGGTATGTGTTTGGGTAAAATTAACATTTTTGTTTTATTCTATAAACTACTGACAACAGTTCTACCAAATTCCAAATAAAAATATTGTCATTTAGAGCATTTATTTGCAGAAAATGGCAACTTGTCAAAATAACAAAAAATATGCAGTGTTGTCAGACATCGAATAATGCAAAGAAAATAAGTTCATATTCATTTTTAAACAACACAATACTAATGTTTTAACAAATGATAGTCCCACTAAGCGCAAACCAGATGGGATGGCATATCGTTGTGCTGTGGTAGCCATGCTGGTTAAGTGTGCCTTGAATTCAAAATAAATCACTGACAGTGTCACCAGCAAAGCACCATCACACCTCCTCTTCAATGATTCTTGGTGGGAACCACACATGTGGAGATCATCCGTTCACTTACTCTGCATCTCACAAAGACACAGTAGTTGGAAACAAAAATCTCAAATTTGGACTCACTCAGACTAAAGGACAGATTTCCACAGGTCTCATGTCCATTGCTCGTGTTTCTTGGCCCAAGCAAGTCTCTTTTTCTTATTGGTGTCCTTTAGTAGTGGTTTCTTTGCAGCAATTAAACAATGAAGGCCTGATTCATGCAGTCTCCTCTGAACAGTTGATGTTGAGATGTGTCTGTAGCTAACCAACCAGGTTCAATGTTAGCTACCTAACATTAGGCTATAGCTAGCCAAGCAAATTGCTGTGAGATACGAATACAAAGGTCATACACGTAACGTTAGCTAGCCAGCTAGCTATGTAAACAATGAACCATAATCACAACTCATGACATTACACCCTGCATGAATCTGCACGTAGCTAACCAACCAGGTTCAATGTTAGCTAGCTAACACTAGGCTATAGCTAGCCAAACAAATGGCTATTTCTACCAAGATTAGAAACATGTCATATCTAAAAATGTAGCTTGCTAGACTATCTTACCCTTATACATCATTCATGGTTGGACACGTCTCCTGTTGAATGCCATGGCTGCCCTTAGTTTGAAGATGTAATCCAGAGATGTAATCCATTTTCTCAATCTCCTTGGCTATCATACTCAAATTCTCAGTCCTCCAGAAAATGGAGAGCAAAACTTATGCAGTTTTAATATACAACACATTTTTTAAAGCAGCGTTAGACAGGATTACCTAGGCATACTGACAAGCTCAAATAGACAGAAGCGTGCTATATGGCAGACCAATCCAAACTCATCTCTCGGCATGTCCAGCTCACTCATTATCTCAGCCAATCATGGCTAACGGAAAGGTTGCCGTCTTTTTCTTTGGCTAAACCAACTAGGGTCGTAATTTAACAATTGTATTCGTATTTAGAGATGGCATACAAGTTTGTTGTTAAGGCACATGAAAGTTCACATGTTCGAGAAGACATTACCTTCAAACAGCTCTTCTGTGAAGTAGTGACCCGTGACATAAGCCTAGATTCCTGAAACGGGTCCCATGTGGACTTGGTCTTTTACCAAATAGGGCTATCTTCTGTATACCAACCCTACCTTGCCACAACACAACTGATTGGCTCAAACACATTAAGAAGGAATTAAATTCCACAAATTAACTTTTAACAAGACACTGTTAATTGAAATGAATTCCAGGTGACTACCTCATGAAGCTGGTTGAGAGAATGCCAATGGTGTGCAATGCTGTCTTCAAGGTAAAACATGACTACTTTGAAGAATATACAAGTATTTTGATTTGTTTAACAATTTTTTGGTTACTACATGATTCCATATGTGTTATTTCATAGTTTTGATGTCTTCACTATTATTCTACAATGTAACCCTAACCCTAGAATGAGTAGGTGTGTCCAAACTTTTGACTGGTAATGTATACATTTTACTTCTTAATATTTTTTCCCTAAAAGGTCCTAAAATGAAAAGTGTATACTTTTTGTCAGCCAAAAAATAAATAATTGCTAAGTTAGTTAAAACTAAAACTAGCTAAAACTAGCTTACCAGCCAGGGGGCCCTCGTTGATTTTGTTAGTCAGTCTCACTCAGATATCATATTAAAAACTGCAAACATTTCTCTCCACCCTATGGCAAAATGTGTAGAATTGCAGGAAATTTGCTTTAAAACTGCAACATTTTCTCTACACCCCATGACAAAATGTGTAGAATTGTGTATAATCGATGTGGGTATGCAGACCTGCAAGCATCTGTGGACCCTCATGATGAGTTTATCAAAGTTCCCCATCCCTGCTCTAGATCAATCACCTTCCCCAGGGAGGGAGAACCAGCCAGCCAGAGAGAGACACCCCGTCCCCCTGACATCGATCCTCCGTCCCTGTCTGAGTGCGAGTCCAGGAGCTCCCTCCATACCAGCAGCCCCCTCGCTTTCTCCTCTCTAATTCAACTTCTTCCATTTCCTGTGACATTTGAAGAAGTCAAAATGAAGAAGAACAGCTATTCTTATCCAGTGGCCAGTGATTTGTGTTGGGTAATGAAAAGAGCATCTGGAAATGCTCCAGACCTGAGAGTGTCCCAACTCCTAATCAGAATTGATTAAATTCTTCACTAGTCAGGTGGTTACTGATGTGTTTCTGTGAAACATTAGAAGAGCAAACAAAAACAGAAATCATGGTGGTCAGATCCCAGACAATGTCACTACTAAATTGGTATATTTTCCAACCCCAACTTGTTAATAGCTTAATAATGCATCATGACTTCCTGGTTAGGACCATCTCACTTCCTGGTATAAGGCTGTTTTCTCACAGTCTGCCCTTAGATGTGGTTAGCACCGGGGGGCTATAGTCTGATAGAAATGATGGGTGTGAGGAGGGAGAGGGCTGTGATGGAAGGAGAGGGCTGTGACTGGAGAGGCTGTGATGGAAGGAGAGGGCTGTGACTGGAGAGGCTGTGACGGAAGGAGAGGGCTGTGACTGGAGAGGCTGTGATGGAAGGAGAGGGCTGTGATGGAAGGAGAGGGCTGTGACTGGAGAGGCTGTGATGGAAGGAGAGGGCTGTGACTGGAGAGGCTGTGACGGAAGGAGAGGGCTGTGACTGGAGAGGCTGTGATGGAAGGAGAGGGCTGTGACTGGAGAGGCTGTGATGGAAGGAGAGGGCTGTGATGGAAGGAGAGGGCTGTGACTGGAGAGGCTGTGATGGAAGGAGAGGGCTGTGACTGGAGAGGCTGTGACGGAAGGAGAGGGCTGTGATGGAAGGAGAGGGCTGTGACTGGAGAGGCTGTGATGGAAGGAGAGGGCTGTGACTGGAGAGGCTGTGATGGAAGGAGAGGGCTGTGATGGAAGGAGAGGGCTGTGACTGGAGAGGCTGTGATGGAAGGAGAGGGCTGTGACTGGAGAGGCTGTGATGGAAGGAGAGGGCTGTGACTGGAGGCTGTGATGGAAGGAGAGGGCTGACTGAGGCTGGAAGGAGAGGGCTGTGATGGAAGGAGAGGGCTGTGACTGGAGAGGCTGTGATGGAAGGAGAGGGCTGTGACTGGAGAGGCTGTGACGGAAGGAGAGGGCTGTGACTGGAGAGGCTGTGATGGAAGGAGAGGGCTGTGACTGGAGAGGCTGTGACGGAAGGAGAGGGCTGTGATGGAAGGAGAGGGCTGTGACTGGAGAGGCTGTGATGGAAGGAGAGGGCTGTGATGAAGGAGAGGGCTGTGACTGGAGAGGCTGTGATGGAAGGAGAGGGCTGTGACTGGAGAGGCTGTGACGGAAGGAGAGGGCTGTGACTAGAGAGGCTGTGATGGAAGGAGAGGGCTGTGACTGGAGAGGCTGTGACGGAAGGAGAGGGCTGTGACTGGAGAGGCTGTGATGGAAGGAGAGGGCTGTGACTGGAGAGGCTGTGACGGAAGGAGACATCAACTCCAGTCATCCAGCCCATAAAACACTCTACACACGCACACGCAGGCACATTACACAATGTCGCTAAGAGCATGTATGCAGTCATAAAATCGAAAGAACATGATTGTAAATTAATGTTCAAACCCTCATAATCAAGAGAGCACAGATCATGTAATAGTTTAGCTTTCCCTATTCAGTACTTAATGTCATCCACATGAATGTAAAGCAGTATTCATGCTGCTTCAGGAGGACCTAAACCCAGACTAAAATATCTACAGGTAAGTCTACCTATGAAGACACCCTTCCCATCAGAGCCTGCGCGCGCACAAGCACGCACACACACGGCTCTGTTCCATCAGACACAGAGCACAGCTGAGAGGTGGCAGTGGCACTGGTCCCAATGGGAGCTCCACTCAGCAGGACAGCCTCAGCCAGCTGGCCCACATTCCACTAGCTTTCTCTGAAATATGTCATGCCACTCCAATAAATACTGGATTAAACCAACACACAGTACTCTGTAGGTGGCAGCGCATGGCTCTGTTACATTAGGTTGAATGAATGCCGTAAGATCGCTGGTTCTCTTTCCACCCCAGTTACTATGCTGATCATGTGTGGTGGATTTTTTTGGAAGACCGCATCAAGGCTCAATAGCCATGAAAACTGTAACTCCAATATATAAATGTTGCTGACTAACAATTGTTCAAAAGACCCTGAAATAACTCCAGGCCCAATTGATCTGGGGGGAATTCAACCATACCATAACATAATAACAAACATTTCATAATTTGTCAGTCCAGTAGAACGCATTTGTTACATGAAGCCATGGTTAAGACAGAACATTCCTCAGCTATCTGTACAGGAGGAACTGCTGCTATGCCATGACTTCATTCCTGCTCATAGGTCTTCATCTCAAAGTGCTTACTTCAGGTAGACTCTTGCCTTTCGTTGGAATGATTCTTATAGCTCAAGACTCAGTTCATTACAATTCCAAAGCCGTTGCAGTGAAACATTATTATTATTCAAGTGGTAGAAGATACATTTTAAAAAGGCATAAAATGTAGAAATAAAGCAATAAAATAGACCCTGACAACACACTGACAACTTCAACACCACTAGAAGAGGTAAAAGACAAGTAAAGTGATGATACCCTTTATTTGAGGCATCCATAAATTCTCACACAGTTAAAGGAGCAGTTAAATCCTGTATTGTGCTGAGAAGGAAATACGACAGCAGTAACGGGATACTACAATGTCCTGCCTATGGAACAGTTTCATTTCTTAACCTTTCTTATTCCTCTAAAATGAGGGCCTACAACAGGGGGTCACCAACTGGATTCAGCCCTGGGACGTTTCTTTCTTGATGGTCGGATCGCCAGAACATAATTATAAATCATTAGTACTCAGCAAATTGACGCAAGATAAACAAACAGATATTGTATTTGACAAAATCAACTATTTTAAACCTTGATTACACTGGTAGACAATCTCATTGTCTCTATATATGAGTGGAAATACTTGGGAATAGATTTCCTAAATTAAAATAGTTTTGAGTTGAATTCCTAGCGATTTGACAGTCTTGTATGTCCAAAAAAACAAATTAATATTGCTCAGAAAACTTTAGGGGACCACCGGTTGATGATCCCTGGCCTAGAAGGTCAGAGGATCATGTTAATGAAGTGTATAAATAATCCACTCCAGGGCTCATTTGAAAAAGAGATGCCAATCTCAATGCAACTTCAATAAATAAATAAATAAGGAATTAACACAATTATTTTAAACAATCAGAGTTGTTTTGCATTCTCCCCATGAGGAATGATGGCCACCTACAGTACAGTTAAAACACTGACATAGCACACACTCCGCAGCCCCCCCAAAAATATCTTATATTGATTTATTTTTTAGGTTGGGTCCCCCTAGGAGGTCGGGCCGCCCAGATAGCATTTAAAAAACATCATAAGCAACGACAGACATTTTTTGAATTACCAGAAGTTAGCTTTATAACTACAAAATTTCTTTCAACCTCATGGCAAAATGTGTAGAATTAACAGGACATTTGCTAACAGATTCTTTAGTTGTGACAATCCTTATCCTGCAGGGAAAGTTTTATTTTTATAGTTGAAAAAAAATGTAAGATTTTGTTGCATTATTTTAGCTTACAATTTACATTTAGGTGAATTTTATAAAGGAAAATATTTATTTTTAGGGAATTTTAGAAATACCTCAAATATTATTCATGTCCATGCCAGCTCTATGCAAAGGACCCAATGTAAAACTCGAAAAAAAGGTGTTCAAATTCAAAACACTGACAATAATGGATATTAACTGAACAATTATCTTATGTACAGTTGAAGTCAGAAGTTTACATACACCTTAGCCAAATACATTTAAACTCAGTTTTTCACAATTCCTGACATTTAATCCTAGTAAAAAAAACTTGTCTTAGGTCAGTTAGGATCACCACTTTATTTTAAGAATGTGAAATGTCAGAATAATAGTAGAGAGAATGATTTATTTCAGCTTTTATTTTTTTCATCACGTTCCCAGTGGGTCAGAAGTTTACATACACTCAATTAGTATTTGGTAGCATTGCCTTTAAATTGTTTTACTTGGGTCAAATGCTTCAGATAGCCTTCCACAAGCTTCCCACAATAAGTTGGGTGAATTTTGGCCCATTCCTCCTGACAGAGCTGGTGTAACTGAGTCAGGTTTGTAGGCCTCCTTGCTCACACATGCTTTTTCAGTTTTGCCCACAGATTTTCTATTTTCTTGAGGTCAAGACTTTGTGATGGCCACTCGAATACCTTGACTTTGTTGTTTTTAAGCGATTTTGCCACAACTTTGGAAGTATGCTTGGTGACATTGTCCATTTGGAAGACCCATTTGCGATCAAGCTTTAACTTACTGAATGATGTCCTGAGATGTTGCTTCAATATATCCACATAATTTTCCTGCCTCATGATGCCATCTATTTTGTGAAGTGGACCAGTCCCTCCTGCAGCAAAGCACACCGACAACATGATGCTGCCACCTCAGTGCTTCACGGTTGGAATGGTGTTCTTCGGCTTGCAAGCCTCCCCATTTTTACTCCAAACATAATGATGGTCATTATAGCTAAACAGTTATATTATTGTTTCATCAGAATAAAGGAAATTTCTCCAAAAAGTACTGTCATGACGTTGCCCTCTTTGGGTACAGCAAGCCCCATCCCCCTCTCCCTGCCTCCCCCTTGCCTCCTTCAACTAGGCTGCTGTGGTCAGAGAGAGGTCGTAAATTCCTGAGGAATGTGTAATTCCTGTGTTCTATGTTTTCTATTTCTTTGTGTTTGGCCGGGTATGGTTCTCAATCAGGGACAGGGACAGCTGTCTAACGGATTCAGTTCATTTGCATGGCAAAGAGGGACTTTGCAATTAATTGCAATTCATCTGATCCCTCTTCATAACATTCTGGAGTATATGCAAATTGCCATCATACAAACTCAGGCAGCAGACTTTATGAAAATTAATATTTGTGTCATTCTCAAAACTTTTGACCACGACTGTAGTGCGCCAAGACCACTCATGGTCTGTTAAGTTCTCAACCTTTGATAGACCTGTTTGGTAGGCTGTTATTGTAAATAAGAATTTGTTCTTAAATGACTTGCCTAGTTAAATTAAACAAATAAAAAAATGTGTTGCGACAAGGTAGGAGTGGTATAGACAAGATAGCCCTATTTGGTATAAGACCAAGTCCATATTATGGAAAGAACAGCTCAAATAAGCAAAGAGAAACGACAGTCCATCATTACTTTAACACATGAAGGTCGGTCATTCCAGTTGCCAAAACCATCAAGCACTATAATGGCACTGGCTCTCATGAGGACCTCCACAGGAAAGGAAGACCCAGAGATACCTCTGCTGAGGATAAGTTCATTAGAGTTAACTGCACCTCAGATTGCAGCCCAAATAAGTGCCTCACAGAGTTCAAGTAACAGACACATCTCAAAGTCAACTGTTCAGAGGAGACTGTGAATCAGGCCTTCATGGTCAAATTGCTGCAAAGAAACCACTACTAAAGGACACCAATAAGAAGAAGAGACTTGCTTGGGGTAAGAAACACGAGCAATGGACATTAGACCGGTGGAAATCTGTTCTTTGGTCTGATGAGTCCACATTTGAGATTTTTGGTTCCAACTGCCATGTCTTTGTGAGACACAGAGTAGGTGTATGCATTATCTCTGCATGTGTGGTTCCCACCATGAAGCATGGAGGAGGTGGTGTGGTGGTGCTTTGCTAGTGACACTGTCAGTGGTTGATTTTGAATTCAAGGCACACTTAACCAGCATGGCTACTACAGCATTCTGCAGCGATACGCCATCCCATCTGGTTTGCGCTTAGTGGGACTATCATTTGTTTTTCAACAGGAAAATAAACCAACACACCTCCATGCTGTGTAAGGGCTATTAGACCAAGAAGGAGAGGGATGGAGTGCTGCATCAGATGACCTGGCCTCCACAATCACCCAACCTCAACCCTATTGAGATGGTTTGGGTTGAGTTGGACTGCAGATAGAAGGAAAAGCAGCCAACAAGTGCTCAGCATATGTGGGAACTCTTTCAAGACTGTTGGAAAAGCATTCCTCATGAAGCTGGTTGAGAGAATGCCAAGACTGTGCAAAGTTATCATCAATGCAAAGGGTGGCTACTTTGAAGAATCTAACCTTTGTTTAAAGCTTTTTGGGTGACTACATGATTCAATATGTGTTATTTCATAGTTTTGATGTCATCACTACTATTCTACAATGTAGAAAATAGGACAAATTAAGAAAAACCATTGAATGAGTTGGTGTCTCCAAACTTTTGACTGGTACTGTGTGTTACATTTAATTAGGTTTTAGAGCCATAAAGTAACTGAGGAAAACCAAAATTGCTACTGTGTATACCACTTGAATGAACTTTTTTTGTGTGTCTAATGTCAACTCCGTCAGAATGCTGAAAGATCTGATAGAATGGTTATGTTTTTATTGGGAATTTTCAAATGTATAATTTTCCATATTTTACAAATGTTTGTATTGAACTTTTATTTTTAGAGGCATAAATATATCTGTTGTCAACTCTGTCAGTGGCTTGTCAACTCAATATTTTTTTGTCAATATCCCCAAAAATATTTTAATCAATGTTCTGCAACATTAAACAATAAGTGTTTTCTGTGCTAGACCTAACAGGCCTGACTACACCGCTCGTGTCACGTGCGCGAGCGTTGCAAAATAAATTTTTAAATCTATATTATTCAATTATTGCACCCACACTGGTCGCATGAGCGTCTGCGTTGCCAAGGGCTAAAATAGAAGTCAGTTCTAATTCTGACGCAGATCGCGCTGCAAGTCCTGCATCTCCCATCTCCTCATTGGTTTACAGAAGCAGGTACCCACGTGCCATCTCCTCATTGGTTATACCCACGTGGGTGACTTAAAGATGAAATAGGTCAGTGGCGGTAATGCACCTAATTTATGAAAGTTGCCAATAGCAATATAAAGTCAAGAGAAGAAAAAGCCTGGAAGGAGGAGAGATGACCAGAAATGATTCGGGTGACCGTTTTATCTGTGGATCAATTGGTGGAGTAGAGGACCTTAAGCATTCCAGGTAAAATAACAACTCAATGTTTGTATCCCAGAACAAATTAGCTAGCAACAGCAGCTAGCTAAATAGGACAAATTAGCTAGCAAGTGCAAGCTAGCTAGCTAGATTGCCATAAATGTTTAATGCTTTTAATGTGACCTGTCCCCAAATGAATATAATTGGTTCAAAGTTTGTTTTGATATTTTAACCTGCGTGTCGTGGTCGCGTTTGGTGTGGAGGGACAAAATACATATATGGTGCACGATGGCGCATGCGTGCAGACGGTTTGGGTTACGTGTAAGGGATAATATTAGCTTTATAAATGTTGTTTTCTAGAAAATCCAGAAAAACATGTCAAAATGCTAAAGAAACTAGCCCTGGAACATTTAATAGTGCTATAAAACAAAACAAAAAGAAGTTTGGAGATTTGTATTACATATTTAAACAATCTCATCTTAGAATAAAAAATCAAGGCCTTCAAACACTTGTTCAACAATAATTATAAAAATAAAATCCCTTTTATGGTGTCTGCATTTTTTAAAGAATTTTCTGAAGGAAGATGCATTTTCTGAAGAAGAAAATGTATTAGGAGGTTGTTTCTTTACATGGTTTGATAGTTTGGTCTATAAAAACATATATTTTAAATGTTGGTAATATTAAGACAAATACAGTATTTGCGGAAAAAAAGTTGATTTTCATTTCTTTCAAGAATCCCTGAGCTCTAAAACTGCAACATTTTCTCTCAGCCTCGTGGCAAAATGTGTAAAATATCATGGGATTTCCTATAATACTGCACAATTGTCTCTGCCCCATGGGAGGGGGGGGGGGCTTGCTCCGTCCTTGCAGGTGGCCCCACGAAACTGCGCTACGCCACTGCAGTACAGGAGTAACAGATAGCACCTCTGGGCTATACCTGGGTTCACTCTGCAAGGGGACAGTGCATGATAACGCATCCAATTCCACATAGCTCATATGTGTCACTGCACAATTGACATTGGAGAGTAAAAGCTCATATCCTGAAATAACACCCACTTTAATAAATGACACCTAATGCAATGCTTGGAACAAAGCTAGTCCGTCTCAGCCAGGTCCTTTACCACTACACGCCACGCAGCAAGCCACCAGTGCAGTCAGCAGAACAAAATCAAGTTAAGAGCTTCATCATCACCTTCACATTGAGCTGAGGACAAGAGCAAAGTGCCTCTGAGAAAGGTGGGTCAGGATTGGTGGGGTTAAGACCTTTTGACGCTTCACTGAGCCGGGCAGTCATCTATTGCAGAAATATTGAAGAAGGTAGCTATGATGGTACAGATGTAGGATCTTAGTTTGATCACCCTGTTGCAGGACATTTTAAACTTGTAGTGTATTTGAGGCTGAAAAAAGGCTTCTGAAGTTTGTAATTTCTACTTTGAAATGTCAGATTTGATTTTCAACCCATACAAAAATGTCCATTAATTATAATCTACATAATAATTCACACTTCCTCTTGCTGCAGGATTTTTTACCTGCTGTAGCAAACTGGCTCAAATTATTTACTCCCAAATCTAGAAAAGAAGTCCCACTGCCTTTCATTTATTTACAGCCATTTAATATACCGTTACAATATTTTTTGTAATAGTCAATGGTTTATAAAGCATATGCTAAACCTTTTCACAGCGGATCAAACACATACCCCAACTAACTGGGCGTTTTCATCCACACAGTGAAACACCATTAATAATTCAGCTCTTTGTTCCATTGCTGTTACTTTTGAGAGTGGCTGGCTGATTAGAACACACTACAACCACACAGCTCATTTGATGAATATCTGCCCCGTATTCTGCATTAGCCCTAACAACAGCACTTGGCCCAATCTCCTATCCCCATCTCCTCTCACGTCTAACAAGCTATGCCAGTAAAAGCCTTACCTCAGAGCTGCAGCTCCTGCTAGGCTTGTGATATTGCTCAATTCTCTGCACAACGTCATAATGTTTCAAAACCCTTACATGTATCACACATCTGGAAGTGAATCTGTTGTTGCTACTGCTTGCACTGTGGGGAAGTGTAGAACAACTGCAACCACACCTGTTCCTATTGTTATAATTTTAGAGGAGGGGAGACTGGAGAGAGAGTTAATGTCCAGTCTCTTGACAACAAGGTAGACAAAATCTGAGCAAGGGTTGCCTTCCAGAGAAACATCAGAGATTGTAACATTCTCTGTTTCACGGAAACATGGCTCACTCGGGATATGTTAGAGACGGTACAGCCACCTGGTTTCTTCACGCATCGCGCCAACAGAAACAAACATCTCTCTGGTAAGAAGAAGGGCGGGGGTGTATGCCTTATGATTAACGAGTCGTGGTGTGATCTTAAGAACATACAGGAACTCAAGTCCTTTTGTTCACCTGACCTAGAATTCCTTACAATCAAATGCTGACCGCATTATCTACCAAGAGAATTCTGTTCGTTTATAATAGGCAGCCCTGAAAAAACTTCATTGGACTATATGTAAACTGGAAACCACATATCCTGAGGCTGCATTTATTGTGGCTGGGGATTTTAACAAGGCTAATCTGAAAACAAGGCTCCCTAAATTTTATCAGCATATCGAATGCGCGACCCGGGCTGGCAAAATTCTGGATCACTGTTACTCTAACGTCCGCGATGCATACAAAGCCCTCCCTCGCCCCCCTTTCGGCAAATCTGACCACGACTCCATTTTGTTTCTCACAGCCTATAGACAGAAACAAAACAGGAAACGCCCGTGCTCAGGTCTGTTCAACGCTTGTCCGACCAATCTGATTCCACACTTCAAGATTGCTTCGATCACGTGGACTGGGATATGTTCCGGATAGCGTCGAACAACAACATTGATATATACGCTGATGCGGTGACCGAGTTTATTAGCAAGTGATCGGAGAAGTTGTATCTACGGCAACTATTAAAACCTTCCCCAACCAGAAACCGTGGATTGATGGCAGCATTCGCGCAAAACTGAAAGCGCGAACCACTGCTTTTACTCAGGGCAAGGCAACCGGAAACATGACCGAATACAAACAGTGAACCTATTCCCTCTGCAAGGCAATCAAACAAGTTAAGCGTCAGTATAGAGACATGGTAGAGTCGCAATTCAACAACTCAGACACGAGAGGTATGTGGCAGGGTCTACAGTCAATCACGGACTACAAAAAGAAAACCAGCCCTGTTACGGACCCCGATGTCTTGCTCCCAGACAAACTAAACAACTTCTTTGCTCACGTTGAGGATAATACAGTGCCATCGACACGGCCCGCTACCAAAACCTGCGGGCTCTCCTTCACCACAGGCAACGTGAGTAAAACATTTAAACGTGTTAACCCTCGCAAGGCTGCCGGTCCAGACGGCATCCCTAGCCGCGTCCTCAGAGCATGCACAGGCTGGTGTGTTTACGGACATATTCAATCAATCCCTATCCCAGTCTGCTGTTCCCACATGCTTCATGTGGGCGGCAGGGTAGCCTAGTGGTTAGAGTGTTGGACTAGTAACCGGAAGGTTGCAGGTTCAAATCCCCGAGCTGACAAAGTACAAATCTGTCGTTCTGCCCCTGAGCAAGCAGTTAACCCACTGTTCCTAGGCCGTCATTGAAAATAAGAATTTGTTCTTAACTGACTTGCCTAGTAAAATAAAGGTAAAATAAAATAAATAAATAAAATTCAAGAGGGCCACCAATTGTTCCTGTTCCCAAGAAAGCTAAGGTAACTGAGCTAAATGACTATCGCCCTGTAGCACTCACTTCCGTCATCATGAAGTGCTTTGAGAGACTATTCAAGGATCATATCACCTCCACCGTAGCTGACACCCTAGACCCACTCCAGTTTGCTTACCGCCCCAACAGGTTCACAGACGACGCAATCACACTGCCCTAACGCACCTGGACAAGAGGAATACCTATGTCAGAATGCTGTTAATCGACTCACAGCTCAGCATTTAACACCACAGTACCCTCCAAACTCATCATTAAGCTCAAAGCCCTGGGTCTCGACCCTACCCTGTGCAACTTGGTCCTGGACTTTCTGACGGGACGCCAGGTGGTGAGGGTAGGTAACAACCTCGCTGATCCTCAACACTGGGGCCCCACTAGGGTGCGTTCTCTGTACTCCCTGTTCACCCATGACTGCGTGGCCATGGACGTCTCCAATTCAATCATCAAGTTTGCAGACGACACTACAGTGGTAGGCTTGATTACCGACAAGGCGGCCTACAGGGAGGAGGTGAGGGCCCTCGGAGTGTGGTGTCAGGAAAATAACCTCATACTTAACGTCAACAAAACAAAGGAGATGCTCTTGGACTTCAGGAAACAGCAGAGGGAGCACCCCCCTATCCACATTGACAGGACAGTAGTGGAGAAAGTGGAAAGTTTTAAGTTCCTCGGCGTACACATCACAGACAAACATAAATGGTCCACCCACACAGACAGCGTGGTGAAGAAGGCGTAACAGCGCCTCTTCAACCTCAGGAGGCTGAAGAAATTTGGCTTGTCACCAAAAACACTCACAAACTTTTAGATGCACAATTGAGAGCATCCTGTCGGGCTGTATCACCGCCTGGTACGGAAACTGCTCCGCCCACAACCGTAAGGCTCTCCAGAGGGTAGTGAGGTCTGCACAACGCATCACCGGGGGAAAACTACCTGCCCCCCAGGACACCTACACCACCCGATGTCACAGGAAGGCCAAGGACAACAACCACCCAAGCCACTGCCTGTTCACCCCGCTATCATCCAGAAGGCGAGGTCAGTACAAGTGCATCAAAGCTGGGACCGAGAGACTGAAAAACAGCTTCTATCTCAAAGCCATCAGACTGTTAAAACAGCCATCACTAACATTGAGTGGCTGCTGCCAACATACTGACTCAAATCTCTAGCCACTTCAATAATAAAAAATTTGATGTAATAAATGTATCACTAGCACTTGAAACAATGCCACTTTATACAATGTTTACATACCCTACATTACTCATCTCATATGTATATACTCTATACCATCTACTGCATCTTGCCTACGCCGTTCGGCCATCCATCTATTTTTATGCACATATTCTTATTCATTCCTTTACACTTGTGTGTGAAAGGTAGTTGTGAAATTGTTAGATTACTTGTTAGATATTACTGCATGGTCGGAACTAGAAGCACAAGCATTTTTGCTACACTCGCATTAACATCTGCTAACCATGTGTATATGACCAATAAAATTTTATTTTATTTGACATAGCAATATTCCTGGAAGGGTCTGACTGTCCAGAACAGGGTTACTTGAGTACACATGTAAAACGAAGCACATCATTCACTGTCAAAACATGATTAAAAATGAATGAATCCATATCAACCAACCAATAACAAGCTACATAGGAGCATCTGGACACACTTCAAAATCAGGTACATTGTGAAACAAAGAAAGGTCCTCTTCTAGAAAAGCAGCCTGGCCTTGCATTCAAGACAACCCTGAGGAGCAGACTCAGCACAGTCCAGGGGTGAATCCATCAAACAATAGCTCCAATGTTAATGAGAAGGGTGTGCTTGAAATGATGCCGTAAGGATGCCACTGCATGGCCTGGATTCACCTCCTCATCGCCAGAGGAACATAGGAGGAGTAGAATAAGGGTACGGCTAAAAGCTATGAGAATTGGTCGTCTAGAACGTCTGGAACATAGAGTAAAAGGAGGTTTCTGGGGGCGATAAAATAGCATCAAGGTATAATGTACAGACAAAGGTATGGTAGGATGTGAATACAGTGGAGGTAAACCTAGGTATTGAGTGATGAAGAGAGAGATATTGTCTCTAGAAACATCATTGAAACTAGGAGATGTCATTGCATGTGTGGGTGGTAAAACTAATAGGTTGGATAAGGTATAGTGAGCAGGACTGGAGGCTCTACAGTGAAATAAGCCAATAAACACTAACCAGAACAGCAATGGACAAGACATATTGACATTAAGGAGAGGCATGCTTAGTCGAGTGATCAAAAGGGTCCAGTGAGTGGAGAGGTCCGTAATGTTGGTTGTATTGGAGTCTCAGGCGAATCATTTTCCATACACAGTCTGTGCCTGTATTTAGTTATCTTCATGCAAATGAGGGGCCGAAAATCCACTCTCGCATAGGTATGTGGTCGCAAAGGGCATCAGTGTCATAACAGCGTGATTAACCAAGGCAGGATACTCTGAGTGCAGGCCAATCCAGAAATCTGGCAGTTGCGTCTGATTAAATTCAATTTTCACTGAACCGCTTGTTGCAATTTCGATGCGGCTCTCTTGTTAAAATATTAGTAAGTGGACTGGAGGCAGGGCATGAAAGGGAGAATGAATCCAGTTGTTTGTGTCATCCATTTTTGTCACGGTTGTCGTAAGAACGGGACCAGGGCGCAGCGGATATTCAGTTCCACATATTTATTCCAAAGTGAAACTTAAGCCAAAAACAATAAATCAAATAAACGAACAACGGAACGTGACTACGTGGTGCACATGCACAAACACAAAATAATATCCCACAAACACATGTGGGGAAAAAAATCTCCTTTAATATGTTCCCCAATTTTTTATTTTTTATTTTTTTATTTTACCTTTATTTAACCAGGTAGGCAAGTTGAGAACAAGTTCTCATTTACAATTGCGACCTGGCCAAGATAAAGCAAAGCAGTTTGACAGATACAACGACACAGAGTTACACATGGAGTAAAACAAACATACAGTCAATAATACAGTATAAACAAGTCTATATACAATGTGAGCAAATGAGGTGAGAAGGGAGGTAAAGGCAAAAAAGGCCATGGTGGCAAAGTAAATACAATATAGCAAGTACAACACTGGAATGGTAGTTTTGCAATGGAAGAATGTGCAAAGTAGAAATAAAAATAATGGGGTGCAAAGGAGCAAAATAAATAAATTAATTAAAATTAAATACAGTTGGGAAAGAGGTAGTTGTTTGGGCTAAATTATAGGTGGGCTATGTACAGGTGCAGTAATCTGTGAGCTGCTCTGACAGTTGGTGCTTAAAGCTAGTGAGGGAGATAAGTGTTTCCAGTTTCAGAGATTTTTGTAGTTCGTTCCAGTCATTGGCAGCAGAGAACTGGAAGGAGAGGCGGCCAAAGAAAGAATTGGTTTTGGGGGTGACTAGAGAGATATACCTGCTGGAGCGTGAGCTACAGGTGGGAGATGCTAAGTCAGAGCCGTCCAGAGTAGTGATGTTGGACAGGCGGGTAGGTGCAGGTAGCGATCGTTTGAAGCATGCATTTAGTTTTACTTGTATTTAAGAGCCGTTGGAGGCCACGGAAGGAGAGTTGTATGGCATTGAAGCTTGCCTGGAGGGTTGTTAACACAGTGTCCAAAGAAGGGCCAGAAGTATACAGAATGGTGTCGTCTGCGTAGAGGTGGATCAGAGAATTACCAGCAGCAAGAGCGACCTCATTGATGTATGCAGAGAAGAGAGTCGGTCCAAGAATTGAACCCTGTGGCACCCCCATAGAGACTGCCAGAGGTCCGGACAGCAGACCCTCCGATTTGACACACTGAACTCTATCAGAGAAGTAGTTGGTGAACCAGGCGAGGCAATCATTTGAGAAACCAAGGCTGTCGAGTCTGCCGATGAGGATGTGGTGATTGACAGAGTCGAAAGCCTTGGCCAGATCAATGAATACGGCTGCACAGTAATGTTTCTTATCGATGGCGGTTAAGATATCGTTTAGGACCTTGAGCGTGGCTGAGGTGCACCCATGACCAGCTCTGAAACCAGATTGCATAGCAGAGAAGGTATGGTGAGATTCGAAATGGTCGGCAATCTGTTTGTTGGCTTTCGAAGACCTTAGAAAGGCATGGTAGGATAGATATAGGTCTGTAGCAGTTTGGGTCAAGAGTGTCCCCCCCTTTGAAGAGGGGGATGACCGCAGCTGCTTTCCAATCTTTGGGAATCTCAGACGACACGAAAGAGAGGTTGAACAGGCTAGTAATAGGGGTGGCAACAATTTCGGCAGATAATTTTAGAAAGAAAGGGTCCAGATTGTCTAGCCCGGCTGATTTGTAGGGGTCCAGATTTTGCAGCTCTTTCAGAACATCAGCTGAATGGATTTGGGAGAAGGAGAAATGGGGAAGGCTTGGGCGAGTTGCTGTTGGGGGTGCAGTGCTGTTGACCGGGATAGGAGTAGCCAGGTGGAAAGCATGGCCAGCCGTAGAAAAATGCTTATTGAAATTCTCAATTATGGTGGATTTATCAGTGGGGACAGTGTTTCCAATCTTCAGTGCAGTGGGCAGCTGGGAGGAGGTGTTCTTATTCTCCATGGACTTTACAGTGTCCCAGAACTTTTTTGAGTTAGTGTTGCAGGAAGCAAATTTCTGCTTGAAAAAGCTAGCCTTGGCTTTTCTAACTGCCTGTGTATAATGGTTTCTAGCTTCCCTGAACAGCTGCATATCACGGGGGCTGTTCGATGCTAATGCAGAACGCCATAGGATGTTTTTGTGTTGGTTACGGGCAGTCAGGTCTGGGGAGAACCAAGGGCTATATCTGTTCCTGGTTCTAAATTTCTTGAATGGGGCATGTTTATTTAAGATGGTTAGGAAGGCATTTAAAAAAAATATCCAGGCATCCTCTACTGACGGGATGAGATCAATATCCTTCCAGGATACCCCGGCCAGGTCGATTAGAAAGGCCTGCTCGCAGAAGTGTTTCAGGGAGCGTTTTACAGTGATGAGTGGAGGTCGTTTGACCGCTGACCCATTACGGATGCAGGCAATGAGGCAGTGATCGCTGAGATCTTGGTTGAAGACGGCAGAGGTGTATTTAGAGGGGAAGTTGGTTAGGATGATATCTATGAGGGTGCCCGTGTTTAAGGCTTTGGGGAGGTACCTGGTAGGTTCATTGATAATTTGTGTGAGATTGAGGGCATCAAGTTTAGATTGTAGGATGGCTGGGGTGTTAAGCATGTTCCAGTTTAGGTCGCCTAGCAGCACGAGCTCTGAAGATAGATGGGGGGCAATCAGTTCACATATGGTGTCCAGAGCACAGCTGGGGGCAGAGGGTGGTCTATAGCAGGCGGCAACGGTGAGAGACTTGTTTTTAGATAGGTGGATTTTTAAAAGTAGAAGTTCAAATTGTTTGAGTACAGACCTGGATAGTAGGACAGAACTCTGCAGGCTATCTTTGCAGTAGATTGCAACACCGCCCACTTTGGCAGTTCTATCTTGTCTGAAAATGTTGTAGTTTGGAATTAAAATTTCTGAATTTTTGGTGGTCTTCCTAAGCCAGGATTCAGACACAGCTAGAACATCCGGGTTGGCAGAGTGTGCTAAAGCAGTGAATAGAACAAACTTAGGGAGGAGGCTTCTAATGTTAACATGCATGAAACCAAGGCTATTACGGTTACAGAAGTCGTCAAAAGAGAGCGCCTGGGGAATAGGAGTGGAGCTAGGCACTGCATGGCCTGGATTCACCTCCTCATCGCCAGAGGAACATAGGAGGAGTAGAATAAGGGTACGGCTAAAAGCTATGAGAATTGGTCGTCTAGAACGTCTGGAACATAGAGTAAAAGGAGGTTTCTGGGGGCGATAAAATAGCATCAAGGTATAATGTACAGACAAAGGTATGGTAGGATGTGAATACAGTGGAGGTAAACCTAGGTATTGAGTGATGAAGAGAGAGATATTGTCTCTAGAAACATCATTGAAACTAGGAGATGTCATTGCATGTGTGGGTGGTAAAACTAATAGGTTGGATAAGGTATAGTGAGCAGGACTAGAGGCTCTACAGTGAAATAAGCCAATAAACACTAACCAGAACAGCAATGGACAAGACATATTGACATTAAGGAGAGGCATGCTTAGTCGAGTGATCAAAAGGGTCCAGTGAGTGGAAAGGTTGGTTGGGGGTCACGGCGATTTAGACAGCTAGCCAGGCCATCGGTAGCAAGCTAGCATAGGATGGAGGTCTGTTGTTAGCCACCTCTTGCGTTCCGTCAGTAGATTAGTGGGGTTCCGTGTGGTAGAGGGGATTAATCCAAATCACACAACAACAACAAAAATAAAAACAATAGATATAGTTATAGAGGCCCAAGAAGAAAAAATAATAATAATAAAAATAAATAAATTGTCTGATTGTCTATTCAGATAGCAGCCGGTAAGACAGCTAACGGTTAGCAGGCCGCAGATGGGCGTTCAGGTAACGTCGCGACGGAGGAGCCAGCCGGATCTCCTTCGGGTAGATAACATCGGCAGTCCAGTTGTGAAGGCCCGGTGGGGCTCCGCGTAGGCAGTAAAACGGGTCCGGATAGGTGACTGCAGCCCAGGAGTGATTGATGGAACTCAGGAGTGATTGACGGAGCTGGCTAGCTCCGGAATAATTGATGTTTGCTCCGGAATCGACGAAGGCCGATTAGAGACAACGATTACCAGCTGCAATTATGGAAAGACCTGTGTGTTGTCCTTGTAAATGCAGACAGAGAAGAGCTCCAACTTGTTAATCATAGCCTCAATTTTGTTCCGCTCATTGAATATAGTTGCGGAGAGTCCTTGTAATCCTAGATTCAGATCATTCAGGTGAGAAAAAACATCACCCAGATAGGCCAGTCGTGTGAGAAACTCATCATCATGCAGCGGTCAGACAAGTGAAAAGGATGGTCAGTAAAGAAAACCTTAAGATCATCTCTCAATTCAAAAAAACGTGTCAATACTTTGCCTCTTGATAACCAGCGCACTTATGTATGTTGTAAAAGCGTTACATGGTCGCTGCCCATATCATTGCATAATGCAGAAAATACACGAGAGTTCAGGGGCCTTGCTTCAACAAAGTTAACCATTTTCACTGTAGTATCCAAAACATCTTTCAAGCTGTCAGGCATTCCCTTAGCAGCAAGAGCCTCTCGGTGGATGCTGCAGTGTACCCAAGTGGCGTCAAGAGCAACTGCTTGCACTTGCGTTACCACTTCACTATGTCTCCCTGTCATGGCTTTTGCGCCATCAGTACAGATATCAACACATCTTGACCACCAAAGTTCATTTGATGTCACGAAGCTGTCCAGTACTTTTTCTCCTGTTGTCCTGGTTTCCAGAAGAGGATGTCTTCCTTTTGACCCCCCATAAACGTAACGGACAAATACCAGGAGATGTGCCAGGCCCGCCATGTCTGTTGACTCATCCAGCTGTAACGCATATAATTCACTGGCAGGTATGCAAAGCAGTAATTCTTTCAAAATATCTCCTGCCGTATCACTGACGTTGTGAAACAGTGTTTGATGAAAGCATTGTCTGGATAGTTTTTTGGGGCCTTATTCCCCAGCATTGTCCCAGCCATATCCGTGGCAGTAGGAAGAATCATGTCCTCCAAAATAGTATGGCGCTTGCCTGTCATAGCCACTCGGTAGCTCATCATATAAGATGTGTAACGGTTTTCTTTAGGTGAAGGAGAGGCGGACCAAAACGCAGCGTGGTGGTTATTCATGTTTTTTAATAAAGACACTAGACATGAATAAACTAACAAAACAATAAACGTGGAAAACCAAAAACAGCCCTATCTGGTGCAAAACACAGAGACAGGAACAATCACCCACAAACACACAGTGAAACCCAGGCTACCTAAACAATGACTAACACCTGCCTCTGATTGAGAACCATATCAGGCCAGACATAGAAATAGACAAACAAGACATCCAACATAGAATGCCCACTCAGATCACACCCTGACCAACCAAAACATAGAAACATACAAAGCAAACTATGGTCAGGGTGTGACAAGATGCTTCTAGCCCCTTCCTATTAATGTTATCTGTTGCTTTTATACATGTCTTACTACTCGAAAGTCATCTTAATTCTCGCTCAAAAAAACCCTGTGGCTTATTTTTCAAATTGGCATGTTTGTTTCTAAATGTCTGCACAAGAGTGAAGGTTTCATCAAGTTGTGAGATAGTATTTTTGCACATAACACACTGTGGCTGAGTAAAGGCACTACTCCCAATATAAGTGAAGCCCAAATCAATGTAGTTCATCATATTTGCGCCTCTTCGATGGTCCAAAGTCCATATCTGTTGTTCGGTGCTTTCCCGGGTAAGGGGGCAGTAGCTCTTCGGCTATATCAGATTCACAACCGCCAGTGTCCACGTTAGCTGGGCTAACAACAAATGTAAAATTACTGGTGCTAGCATTGGATGTGCTCGTGGAAGCAGAACAACTTGTGTCGTCAACAGGTGCTGGTGTAGTACTGCTGGCAGTAGCAGTACTACCAGTAGAGCTGGTATGTGTCTCTATGGATGCGGGCCTTGCCTTTTTTAACCATTTATAAATTTTTGAGCAAATGGAATGAGCAGCACCTACGTTTGGCTACATACGGAACGCTAGTGGAATTCCTGCGAGAGAATAACGGTTAACGTGATTGGATGTTAATTATTTGACTAGGCTACTTGTATTTATTTCGCTGAACACTAGATGGTTTCATTTTATTTTGGCAGTGAAACGAGGCTACTTAGGTGAGAGAAAAATATATAAATATATATATATTTATATTTATATACATATATTGTTAACAGACAGATTATTTCACTTATAATTCACTGTATCACAATTCCAGTGGGTCAGAAGCTTACATACACTAAGTTGACTGTGCCTTTAAACAGCCTGGAAAAATATGTCATGGCTTTAGACGCTTCTGATAGGCTAATTGACATCATTTGAGTTAATTGGAGGTGTACCTGTGGATGTATTTCAAGGCCTACCTTCAAACTCAGTGGCTCTTTGCTTGACATCATGGGAAAATCAAAAAAATCAGCAAAGACAGCAGAAAAAAAATCTTCCTTGGGAGCAATTTCCAAATTCCAATTTCGAAAGTACCACGTTCATCTGTACAAACAATGGTATGCAAGTATAAACTGTATGGGACCACACAGCCGTCATACCGCTCAGGGAGGAGACGTGTTCTGTCTCCTAGAGATTAACATACTTTGGTGCAAAAAGTGCAAATTAATCCCAGAACAACAGCAAAGGACCTTGTGAAGATGCTGAAGGAAACAGGTACAAAAGTATCTATATCCACAGTAAAACGAGTCCTATATCGACATAACCTGAAAGGCCGCTCAGCAAGGAAGAAGCCACTGCTCAAAAAACACAATAAAAAAGCCAGACTTCGGTTTGCAACTGCACGTGGGGACAAAGATCATACTTTCTGGAGAAATGTCCTCTGGTCTGATGAAACAAAAATAGAACTGTTTAGCTATAATGACCAACCTTATGTTTGGAGGAAAAAGGGGGATGCTTGCAAGCCGAAGAACACCATCCCAACCGTGAAGCACGGGGGTGGCAGCATCATGTTGTGGGTGTGCTTTGCTGCAGGAGGGACTGGTCCACTTCACAAAATAGATGGCATCATGAGGCAGGAAAATTATGTGGATATATTGAAGCAACATCTCAGGACATCATTCAGTAAGTTAAAGCTTGGTCGCAAATGGGTCTTCCAAATGGACAATGACCCCAAGAATTCTTCCAAAGTTGTGGCAAAATGGCTTAAGGACATCAAAGTCATTGTATTGGAGTGGCCATCACAAAGCCTTGACCTCAATCCCATAGAAAATGTGAGGGCAGAACTGAAAAAGTGTGTGACAGCAAGGAGGCCTAGACTCGGTTACACCAACTCTGTCAGGAGGAATGGGCCAAAATTCACCCAAATTATTGTGGGAAGTTTGTAGAAGGCTACCCGAAACGTTTGACCCAAGTAAAACTATTTAAAGGCAACGCTACCAAATACTAATTGAGTCTATGAAAACTTCTGACCCACTAGGTACGTGATGAAACATATCAAATATTACATTTTACATTCCTAAAATAAAGTGGTTATCCTAACTGACCCAAGACAGGGAATTTTTTACTAATTAAATGTCAGGAATTGTGAAAAACTGAGTTTAAATGTATTTGGCTAAGGTGTATGTATGTATGTATGTATGTTATGTGTATGTATGTGTGTGTTATGTGTGTGTGTGTGTGTGTGTGTGTGTGTTATGTTATGTGTGTGTGTGTTATGTGTGTTATGTGTTATGTGTGTGTGTGTGTGTGTGTGTGTGTGTGTGTGTATGTATGTATGTATGTATGTATGTATGTCTTCTTAAAAAAAAAAAAAGTGAATCATATTTTTAGTTGGTGTACCCCGTCAGCAATGTGTACGCATACCCTAGTTTGGGAATACCTGCCTCAGCTCTTATGCTCACTTCCCCCCCCCTCTCTCTCTCTACAGACCCCACATTCATCAACTCTAGAGCTCACTGCTCCCTCTCTCTCTTTCTAAAACCTCAGTCATCACCGTTCACGTCTTTGAGCAAGATAACAGTCGTCGCGCTCAAATGTTCAATTCAGGTTATTCACAGTGCTTATGCACTGTCTCTCAGACATCTAGGATGTACTGTATTAAGTGATCTGTACACTACATGCAAGAACATACTCAGAAAATTACAGTACTTCACTGAAAACCTGCACATACGTTTGATTTAAATATTGCTCTGAAAGTTTTCCACAACGTCTGAGATTTTATGATAGCCTTTGCACAACTGCAGCCATGATAGAGCTGTTCATAAAGCATCCCAATGGTCAATCCAATAACTTCAACCAAAAAAGTATACCAGTATTGACAAGTAAAAGTCCATTGAGGGTTGAACAGCAACATAATATACCCCGCAAGGACTGTAAATAGAGCAGGATAGAGAAACCTAGAGATTGGTTCAGGTAGTGCAACCGCTGCAAAAACATTTTTTTATTGGCAGAAATGTTGAACAACCACAATACAAGATCGTAAAACAACAACAACAAAAACTGAGGCAACTTGAACACAATGATAGCATCAAACTAAATAAGGAGAATTCTGGGCTGACAGGCGGAGTTGCATCACAGTACAGCTGGGTTGGGAGCACTCTGCTTCACCACCCAGAGCGAGACACACACACAGAGAGTGAGACACACACACACACACACACACACACACACACACAGAGAGTGAGACACACACACACACACACACACACACACACACACACATACACACATACACACACACAGCGAGAGAGAGACTGCTGCTGCGTTGATCCACACAGTCATAAAGAAGAGTGCTGAAGTGATTCTAACCCCTGTGTGTTTGCTTCCATACACTATTGATCTGGGTGTGAGCACAGAGAGGTAGACACAGTGCCTTAAAAAAGTATTCACTCCCCTTGACTTTTTCCACATTTTGTTTTGTCACAAAGTGGGATGAAAATGGATTTAATGTCATTTTTTGTCAACAATCTACACAAAATACTATGCAATGTCAGAGTGGAAGAACAATTCCAACATTTGTCAAATAAATGGTCATCTTTATTACATACAGTTGAAGTCGGACATTAACATACACTTAGGTTGGAGTCATTAAAAATTGTTTTTCAACCACTCCATAAATTTCTTGTTAACAAACTATAGTTTTGGCAAATTGGTTAGGACAACTACTTTGTGCATGACACGAATAATTGTTAACAGACAGATTATTTCACTTATAATTCACTGTATCACAATTCCAGTGGGTCAGAAGTTTACATACACTAAATTGACAGTGCCTTTAAACTGCAGGGCTTTGTAATGGCCACTCCAAAACCTTGACTTTGTTGTCCTTAAGCCATTTTGCCACAACTTTGGAAGTAGGCTTGGTGTCATTGTCCATTTGGAAGACCCATTTGCGACCAAGATTTAATTTCCTGACTGATGTCTTGAGATGTTTCTTCAATATATCCACATAATTTTCCTGCCTCATGATGCCATTTTTTTTGTTGTGAAGTGCAGCAGTCCCTCCTGCAGCAAAGCACACCCACAACATGATGCTTCCACCTCCGTGCTTCATGGTTGGGATGGGTTCTTCGGCTTGCAAGCGTCCTCCTTTTTTCATCCAAACATAACAATGGTCATTGTGGCCAAACAGTTCTATTTTTGTTTCATCAGAACAGAGGACATTTCTCCAAAAAGTACGATCTCTGTCCCCATGTGCATTTGCAAACCGTAGCCTGGCTTTTTTATGGTGGTTTTTTATGCAATGGCTTCTTCCTTGCTGAGCGGCCTTTCAGGTTATGTTGATATAGGACTCGTTTTACTGTGGATATAGATACTTTTGTATCTGTTTCCTCCAGCATCTTCACAAGGTCCTTTGCTGTTGTTCTGGGATTGATTTGCACTTTTCGCACAAAAATACCTTCATCTCTAGGAGATAGAACGCATCTCCTTCCTGAGCGGTGTGACGCCTGTGTGGTCCCATGGTGTTTATACTTGAGTACTATTGTTTGTACAGATGAACGTGGTACATGATTTTCCCATGATGTCAAGCAAAGAGGCACTGCATTTGAAGATAGGCTTTGAAATACATCCACAGGTGCACCTCGATTGACTCAAATGATGTCAATTAGCCTATCGGAAGCTTCTAAAGCCATGACATCATTTTTCCAAGCTTTTTACAGGCACAGTCAACTTAGTGTATGTAAACTTCTGACCCACTGGAATTGTGATACAGTGAATTATAAGTGAAATAATCTGTCTGTCAACAATTGTTGGAAAAATGACTTGCACATGCACAAAGTAGATGTCCTAACCGACTTGCCAAAACTATAGTTCGTTAACAAGAAATTTGTGGAGTGGTTGAAAAATAAGTTTGAATGACTCTAACTTAAGTGTATGTAAACTTCCGACTTCAACTGTATATATATTTAAAAAAAATATATATATAGGGAGGACTGTAAATGATGCAGACAATTACATTGATGGAAGATACAATCTATTCGCAATATTAAAGCTGATCCACCCCCCCCACCCCCAAAAAAGAATGGGTTTCCTTTATAATCAGTGAGTTAGTCATTACTATGGGGATTGATTTCCTGCTAGCAGCAACCTGTAGTTGACTGAAGGGATAGCGGGCAGTGCTTTGGTGTGCATGCAGCACATAGTGATCCAATCGCTATCAGAGACTGACAACATGGGTCAATCACTCACTGTAGCATGGCACTGATAACAGAGCCAGACTGCTCCTGTAATGGCTCTCATCCACCACCCAGCCCTTCAATTACGGTTATCATGCCAGGTTGCTCTGTCCCAATTGAATTAGCTCTGCCTCCCCTCTTACCCTCTCCCTCCCTCCATCCCCCCCAGTCAGCCCTATCCCCACGTAGTGGCAGTGAATATGTGAGGTAGCCAGCCAGAATGATGCCCTGTGTGTTCAGTGATGGTGACAGTTCCAAGTAGAGTACGTGACACTGTCAATAACCCTAACGACAGGCTGTCAATAACCCTAACGACACGCTGTCGATAACCCTAACGACAGGCTGTCGATAACCCTAACGACAGGCTGTCAATAACCCTAACGACACGCTGTCAATAACCCTAACGACAGGCTGTCAATAACCCTAACGACAGGCTGTCAATAACCCTAACGACCCGCTGTCAATAACCCTAACAACAGGTTGTCAATAACACTAACGACACGCTGTCAATAACCCTAAAGATACGCTGTCAATAACCCTAACGGCACGCTGTCAATAACCCTAACGACAGGCTGTCAATAACCCTAACGACAGGCTGTCAATAACCCTAACGACACGCTGTCAATAACCCTAACGACACGCTGTCAATAACCCTAACGACACGCTGTCAATAACCCTAATGGCACGCTGTCAATAACCCTAACGGCACGCTGTCAATAACCCTAACGGCACGCTGTCAACAACCCTAACGACACGCTGTCAATAACCCTAACGACAGGCTGTCAATAACCCTAGTGACACGCTGTCAATAACCCTAACGACAGGCTGTCAATAATCCTAACGGCACGCTGTCAATAACCCTAACGACACGCTGTCAATAACCCTAACGGCATGCTGTCAATAACCCTAACGGCACGCTGTCAATAACCCTAACGGCACGTTGTCAATAATCCTAACGACAGGCTGTCAATAACCCTAACGGCACGCTGTCAATAACCCTAACGACATGCTGTCAATAACCCTAACGACAGGCTGTCAATAACCCTAACGACACACTGTATCGACAGATAAGCTGCACGCTACCTTTTTCTCTACAGCCCTCTCTCACACACGGCTTTGTGTGAATGTTACTCTGAAACGATACCAATTTCAGGAATTGGGCTTATTACATTGCAATTGGCTGTTTCCCCCTATGTGCACTGAGATGGAACAAAAGGTTTGAACACTAAGCATTACCTCCAGTGGGTGGAGCAGGCCTTCCAGAGAATCTGTTTATTGCAACGTGTCAAAACTTACGTAAGCCCCAATAGATGGGCCAAAGAAATCTCAGAGCCTTTATTAAGGAACAGAAAGCCAGGACTCCCCTTAGTGATGCTAGCAACTCCCCTGGGAATCTCTCCAGCGTAACAGTATTAACTCGTCATTACCCCTCCATCCTTTTCCCCCCATGGTTACTCAGTAAAGGCCTACAGTAGTTACCTCATACTCCTCCGCCACCCATAGTTCCACTCCTATTGCCGCATTGACATACTAGCTCTTAAACTCAATCTCTTATCTCAGTGCTACCACTTCTACTTCTGTTCTTGTGGCCCTATTGTTTTTTTTGCAAAGATTCCATTTATGGTATAGTTCATTATAACATCCTGTATTGTTTTCCTGAATATCTATTCTAGACAAGAGTTCCCTTATGGAAAAACCACATGAATTTCACGTGAACACATGTGAAGTGTTCCAAAAACTAATTTTCATGTGATCATGTGTTAAGTTAATGTGACAACAGGTGACCACATGTAAAACAATATATGATAACATGAAACTACACATGTGAAATCACATAGGTTATTTTACTGCTTCATATCCAATCATACAGTTATGGCAAAAATAATAGGATTATGTAGCCAATCAGGGTTAGACATTCAGTCATTCCCTGTCTCCAGTTCTGCGTGATGTCATTAGAAATGTAAAATTACCTTACACACATTAAAATTGTGCTTCCTCATTAATCCACTGAGCATCAGGTTTGTCAGTTTGAAGCCATTGTGAACATTTACCATAAGCCATTATCTCAGTACTCACCCTGTTAGTACCACCACAAAGTCCATTACATTCCAGCCATTCCGAAGATAGGAGCCTTTGTGAAACGCAAAACCAAGGGCGATGATCTTAATGCCAGCTTCAAAACAAAATATTGCAATAAAATAGGGCTCTGTGTCATCCTGTTAAGACAAGAGAGGGTGAGACTGTAACCATTGATATCCATCATCATTAGTTTGTGAATATGATTTTGTGAACATGATTTTACAATTATGGACTGAATGTGAGTTAAAAAGCAATTTGATGGCTTCATATCATGACAGAATGAGTCACATCTGACAGAGCCTTGGCCCATCTGGTGGAGTGGATCAATAAGAGGGTGAGGCACTTTCCCTGAAGGGAGTGACATTTCATTCTTAAAACAACCAGCATGCCCCAAGCAGCTAAGTCTATTTGATTGGACAGAGGAGCTCACAGCATTTACCCTTTCAATGGCACGACTTAACAACAGAGTTCAATAGGGAGCCTAAAGTGGCTGTGAACAGGGAATCAAAGGCAGCTCTGTGTGATACTGGTGACCTGACTGAGCACAACTGGTGAGAAACCCCAGCTGCCTTCATGGGTAACATGCACAACGTATCATTCAACTCTGTAATACTAATGCTGTATGTAGATAGTATTCATGCATGTGAGAATATAATGACTGACACCTATCATTCCCTTGGCGAGAGGAGTACAGTTAACGAATAATCAACCAAATATGATATAATATTGGTATGGTACATGTAACCCATGTGATGGTTGCTTACCAGGCGCTCTGACATGGGGGTTTTGTCGCTGGCTGGTAAGTGCTGCTCCAAGGCAAGGACGATGCAGTTGGCTATAATGGTGGCCAGGATCAGGTATTCAAATGGAGTGAGACGGTTAAGAAAAACACACTGTATAAATGTTAGGCATACCTACCATCTGCAATACATTAGAAGAAGTAGAAGAAGCGTCCCTGACAGAAATATTCTGCAATTACCACATGCAAAAGCTGCTTAACAGAAGAGTACCATAAATCATACAAGAACTGAAGCATAATGACAATGGGTGCAGTAATAAGCTACCAAAACTTAATTGAGTTGGACTGGATCTCAGAGTGCAACACTATACATCTGTAACTGAGAGAAACGGTGATTGTGAGTGATTTGTCAGTTGCTGCTGTTCCTGTAATTGCATGGTTGTTTATGGAGGCTATATCTCTCCTCTGGAAACATTGGTGCACAGAGGACTAGCACCTCACCTCAGCCAATGGGCTACAGTACATCAACAGCCAATGTGACATCATTCACTGGTCTAGGGCTGCTACAATGGCCCCATGACCCTAGAATCTAACTCAAGGGAGAAAATAGAAATACTGCAGAGTGGTTTGGAAATACACAGGTAAGCTAAAGGCTGAGAAGTGTTTACTCAGCACCAGAGTTAACCAAGCAGTTATGCAAGTAATGGATACCATAAAACAAATGTATGCACATTAATTGCAATACCTCAAAAGGCTAATTAATCAAATCTCATGAAATAGTGACTGTTTCTCTATGCACAGTTTTGACAAGCTCATTTGGAAAATTATATAACATATCTCATATCAACAGGTGGTCAACACTGCCAGAGCATTTTATGGGACATAAAGGACAATATTAATCAATTTTGCCATGAAATCAAATTGTTTGTGTAAACTAAACTACATACACAACTAATTTCCAAGCTTTTGTTTATCCCTATTTTTGTTCCAATGCCTACCAATAATGGCCTACACCGGAGTTAGTGTCTAAACATGATCATTTTATGTTTGACTTTGAGAGAAATCGACCAGCACATAATTATTATGGATCACTGCTTTGATAGGACACGCATGCAAAATAGCATGTCTGTGTTTAATAAACAGCCTTCCCGCTATTTTCCCATTTACTGTTGAGCAGCATTTTGCGCGTGGGTAAGTTTAGCACCTTGGAGAGCGCTGGTGCTGAAACGTGTACACAGTGGCTACTGTAGGTTACGTGATATAAAAAACCACAATTGCTTTGGTTGCTAGGAGAGACTTGGTCCCAGAAACAAATGGGGCGATGTCGTAGCTATTTGATATGTAACAATGGCATAGTCCCCTGGGCAGACTATCACATAGGCTTGTTTACTTAGCCCATATACCGGAATCGATTGCATTAGGAAAGTAGAACATAAAATGCATAGGCCTAATCACTTATAAATGTATGGTGCTTCACAAAATCCAGTCAAAATATCCGGCTGAGCAGTATCACCAATTACCCCATTGTAGTGGGTCCTCTCATCCGAGACTGGTTATAGGCTATATAGGCCTACTGAGATGGGTTATACTGTATTACAAAGTCAACAGCTGTTGTTCCTCCATGCCATATTACAGCCTACAACAAATTCACTTAAAACCATGCACTATAGTCTAGAACTTTGCCCCCTGTGCACAATCCCATTGATAAGCTTATAAACAAATAATGTACTGGTACCAGAAATAGGTTGTTTTAAGCAAAAAAGGATATGGCCATTCGGTAATCTTTTTGGCATATTTCCGTATGATACAGTCCTCACTAAAGATGAATAGAGAACGGTTGACAGAAAGACAGCTCTGCTTGACAGGGATGGGGTTGTAAATGGCCATTGTCCTGGCTCGTTGGGCCATTGATTGTTTGTACACCCTAGGACCGCTTGGGGGGCCTGCTGGCCTACCTGCCCCTCTTGGTGGGCCCGATTGACAGACCCCTCCACGCCGGTTAGACAGTTCCTCTTCGAAGCGAGCCATTCTAGAATCGCACTAATCTTACTCAAAAAATCTAAACTGACACTAGATAAAAGATAGAGAAAAAGCATCACAACACACACAGTTGTTCCAGCCACGCGATCCTTTCGGTGTGTGGAATGTTCAAGAGAATATTCAACAAATAAAAATATTTTTCTTCAGAGATTCGGTTTGGTTGTCTCCGCCTTGTTACTTCCCATAATGTCAATTGTCCAGATGTCCAAATGATATGAAAAATGAAGGATAAAGTTTATATTTCCATGTCACATATTTGTCCATCAGTGTTCTTCTGGCTGAATGGCTATATATATTATATATATATATATTATATATAGATATATATATTATATGTCCTCTTTCACTGGGCTATAAGCTTTAAAAAAACATCCAGTTTAACACATGTCGAGCGATAACAATTCGCCTCATTCGCATAACATAAGTCTATGACTGCATAGCTGACTTACAATACGGTCCACATAAAATAGATGCATTTATCTGGTGTTTCCGACTCGATTGGTTTGCCATTGCGCGTTCAAGTTAATATTTTTTATTACCTCCTTACGTTTCTTATCAAAACGAGATACCTCACATGATCCGTTCCATTAATCTCCCTATTAATTCGGGCACGGTGTAACGAGAAAACACGGGGTTGGCACCTCTGCTTCCGCTAAATCACTCCCTGGCAATGTATAATGTAACCACTTTCTCCAGCCAGTACTCCTTATGAATCGACACACGTGACTAAAAAGACGCCAGGCAGTGGCTCCACCTGTACGGTCTCTGTATCCATAGCACCAGGGAGAAAGAAGGAATCAGCTCCTCTCTCTCTCCCTTATCAGAATAATCACGGAGGTTTCTTGAGAAATCGCGCCAAACAATGCAAAATGTTGAAATAATGAAGCCACTCCCCCCAAAAATGTATTTATTTTTTCATCCGCTATCTCCTGGAATGTTGCTGTCCTGGGCATTAGTGATGTGCGAGTTGACTAATAGTGTCATGACATATTGTGTGGATGAAGGGCTGGTGGGTGGCGGTCATAATTTGTTTGGGCCATCTGACATTAGTGCGTTAACCTAAACTTTCGGGCATTACTTTACGCGCCAAATATCCAACACACCAATCGCTTTTGAGAACCTGCAGGGAACACCCCCCTATCCACATCGATGGAACAGTAGTGGAGAGGGTAGTAAGTTTTAAGTTCCTCGGCATACACATCACAGACAAACTGAATTGGTCCACCCACACAGACAGCATCGTGAAGAAGGCTTCAGGAGGCTCACACAGACAGCATCGTGAAGAAGGCTTCAGGAGGCTGAAGAAATTCGGCTTGCCACCAAAAGCACTCACAAACTTCTACAGATGCACAATCGAGAGCATCCTGGCGGGCTGTATCACCGCCTGGTACGGCAACTGCTCCGCCCACAACCGTAAGGCTCTCCAGAGGGTAGTGAGGTCTGCACAACGCATCACCGGGGGCAAACTACCTGCCCTCCAGGACACCTACACCACCCGATGTTACAGGAAGGCCATAAAGATCATCAAGGACAACAACCACCCGAGCCACTGCCTGTTCACCCCGCTATCATCCAGAAGGCGAGGTCAGTACAGGTGCATCAAAGCTGGGACCGAGAGACTGAAAAACAGCTTCTATCTCAAGGCCATCAGACTGTTAAACAGCCACCACTAACATTGAATGGCTGCTGCCAACACACTGACTCAACTCCAGCCACTTTATTAATGGGAATTGATGGGAAATGATGTCAAATATATCACTAGCCACTTTAAACAATGCTACCTAATATAACGTTTACATACCCTACATTATTCATCTCATATGTATATACTGTACTCTATATCATCTACTGCATCTTTATGTAATACATGTATCACTAGCCACTTTAACTATGCCACTTTGTTTACATACTCATCTCATATGTATATACTGTACTCGATACCATCTACTGTATCTTGCCTATGCCGCTCTGTACCATCACTCATTCATATATCTTTATGTACATATTCTTTATCCCCCTACACTTGTGTGTATAAGACAGTAGTTTTGGAATTGTTAGTTAGATTACTTGTTGGTTATTACTGCATTGTCGGAACTAGAAGCACAAGCATTTCGATACACTCGCATTAACATCTGCTAACCATGTGTATGTGACAAATAAAATTTGATTTGTTCCCCATCAGAGGGCATCCGCCCTCCCATTCAAGTAACATTGCGCTTTGGCTAATCATGGTTGTTGTACCTGTTGGGATATATGGCGCAATTTCAGTGGCAACAGAAATTGAATATTATAATTTTGAATTTGCATTAGGACATTGAATTAGATTTTCATATTTAATGTTTAATGCACAAATTGAATTCATAAATTGAACTTGTCCGAGAAGTTGAATAAATTAAACTTTGATAAACTTGAAATAGCTTGTAAACGTGAGACAATGAACGCAATATCTACCATATTGAAACTGAATATATAAATATTGCATTTGAATATTCAATTAAAGTTTAAAACTGAACGCAATATTCATTCATTTCAGTTAAAATGATGAATTCCATGATTCAATTTCTGCATTACAAATTCAAAAATATTTCTGTAGGCACTGAAATCGCTCCATAGGGGTAGCCTAGGCTACAGCAGATTATTCTTTGGTAAACCCTAAACACTCAGCTGTAATCTGCTTTGTATCATGTTATTTTTCAATATCCAAAAGTCAAAAGTGTTCAATCCCTAGGATACTATATAATTGACATATTACATTATTTATGGATAAATAGGCCATTGTTCATTGGCATGAGCTCCTCCCATATTTCTTGTAAACTGGAATACCCATCAACAAATCCCACAATTAAAATGTTTTATAATGCACTTTATTACTATATTGCACACTTAATTAAAAAAAGATACATGGAAAAGGTGAGCATTTGTCACAGTCTAGGGCTAGGCTACCCTTAGCATTTGATTTCTGTCTGCAAAGTCATTAAAATGACATTTCATATCAGTCTACATTTAAAAAAGGAGTCATAGTGGTGATAAGGGAGAGAAAGATCCCCACCATGGCTGGGGGAGGACCGAGGTGGCATGGGGGTGTTACGATTGTGTTACGGCAGTATGGGCACATGACTGTTGGGCTGGGGCGGTCACCCTCTCTAAGCTCTGGGCTCTAGCGGCTGACGAGTGTCTACACCTTGGAGAGAAGCACTGGCAGCTGTAATATTTGCTCTTGACCTTCCAGAAGTGATCACCATAGTCAAACCTGAATGGGGAACACAGGGTAGCCATCAATGCACATGTACTGGAGCCTATTGCTAGAGTATTTTGATTGATTCTATAGCCTGACATTAATACAACATAGAACATTCACCATCTATGTAATTATTGTTTTATGCGTCTCACCCAATCTGATCGCCTGACTGAATGGGCTTTCTGGAGAAGAAGGCAATGCGTGGGAACCGAAGGTCCTGATGCATGGTGAACACTCGGACTGCTAGCAGGTTAGGTTCACACAGGTGGTTAATAAACCGGCCAATGTTGCCAAAGAGTCGCGCATCAATACAGTGCACATCACCCACCTGCAAGACAGTAGATGAAGCAATCACTCACTCAATGAATTGAATAGAATCACACATTAGTAAAGGCTGTCATGTTGATCCCTCCTGTGAGGCAGTAGCATACAGTCATTAAATTGTACATGTTTCAGTGTAATAAATAGCCAACAAGCAAACTGAGGAAACACACTAGAGAAGTGCTATAAGAGGAGCATGTATCAAAATAATGTTGTCTCGGACTCTGTGGCATTGTGTGCTCTGCAGCACCTCCCATTGGTATACAAAAGCACTGTACAAACATGCTACAGTAACAATACTACACAACTTCAGAATACCCCATTGGCCAATAAAAATGTGAGTTTCTCATAGACTTAAAATTAAAAATCACCTTATTGTCCAGGGTGAAGAGGAATGAGTCATTTTCCCTGCCATCTGCCTCGGCATCAGTAATAATTTCACCCACATACCTGCACAATAAAGATCCCGCTGTATATAATCTGTGTAACCACAACATTAAAATGAAAAACATACTTCCCGCTTTAACATGATCTGTTCATGACATCAATATTGGCTCATGTAATTTGTATGCTAAAAACATACATTGTAAGTGTTCTTCCTGATTCTGAAACTACAATTAAAACAATACATTTTTAGTTATGGTTAGGCTCTTTTCCAAACGCTTGAATTCAAGCACGTCTTCCATAACATTCAGGGCCTCACTCGCAAATGAAAGTTCCTTGAGGAATATCCTGCAGTGCCCTCACACCCCAGCCCATCCTCTGGGTTTTATAGAGCTGCAGCCGAGCCCTGAAAACAGACAAGACAAGATCCAGTCAAACTAACTGATAACAAGTACCGTACAGGAAATAGACAAAAATATATTTGTCAGATATGACTGTGCAGTGTCACACTGAAGCCATATTTGAAACGAATGTTATCGTGCTTGGCTGAAATACTGTATTCAACAGAAAAAAGGTAGACAGGATGCTGGTGGGTAAGGGAGGCTCTGTTACCTAAGTCCATTCTGAACCACACGGTTCCTGCAGCTCCTCCAACAGGAGCAGGCGTGGTTACACTCAAACAGGACCGGAGGCTCCTTCTGACAGAACTCCAGAGGCAGACGCCCCTCCTGAGCAACCACAAGCAGCACACTTTACACATTAATATAACACAGCTAACACATCATATATGGGAGCTGCAAGACTCCATAATGTCCATTTGAAATACATGAAAGCAATAACTTTGCCTTGTAATGTGAACTTTGCCTTGATGCAGTTATGTACTTACTTTGTCATACCAACAGCGCAGGCTGAGCTGGGCACACATGCAGGTATTTGAAGAGCAGTCATCTGTACATACACAATGCTGAAATAGGAGGAGTGCGATGTTCATTAAACAACACTTGTGAAGAGTAAGTATGTCACTTGTTCTGGCCCACAGTAACTTATGAAGCAGAACAAGATGGGATTGGACATTGACTGTGTTTCACAGAGCACTGGAGGTTCACCTGTAAATGAGTGATGTCCTTGTCTATATTAATTGGGGAGGTAACACAGCTGTCAGGGACGTATTTGTAGTTATCAGGACAGGAGTCACTGTCCACCCCGTTCACACAGGCGATGGGGACTGCCTCATATCCCCGAGAGATGTCCCTGTAGAAGACAGAGAGGACGACAAATAATCAACACATATACAGTAATTACATTGTATTTGACCTCTTCATGTTCCCTCTTCCCTCCATAAGCTAGACCATGTTGTTCTACCTGCTAAGGACCTTCTCTCTATGACTGTCCCTGCTTCTCCTGGCATCTGTCAGCTTCTTATTAGTTTTCAGGGACACCCACACCTTAGAGCTGTAGATACAGCAGTCCAGAGGGGTCTCCCCCTCTCTGTTCTTCAGGTTCACATCTGCTCCTTGGGACAGAAGCAGTCTGGAGGAGCAGACATCATACTGGATATGGTTAGAATCTCTCACACCCCCAGCAAGGCTATGGTTCAGCAGCATGCCTGCCCCCCACTGGCCAGGCTAGAGCAGTCACAGTCTCTGGATGTGAGTGTGTGTGAATATATATATAAAACTGGCCTCATTGCAGGCTAGTGCGCTTATGATAACCTATCTACATATCCAGGTGGGATAGGCTATCGTTCAAGAACAATCTGGTGTCATGCTGCAGCTCTGGGAGAACAGAGACCGGTGTACTACTCACGTCACACATTCCAGTTGATTCTCCCTGGCAGCGATGTGTAGAGTTGAGTCCCCATGGACGTTGACTGCATGGAGGTCACATCTGGCATCAAGCAGAATCTGAGCGATGTCATTGGAGCCAGACAGGGCTGCCCAGTGGAGGCAAATGTTCTCTTCCTAGAGAGGGGTCATAGGTCAACATGGAAAACACAGCCAGAAGAATACCTTCCCCAAACAAAACAGAGGTAAAATAAAAAAAGTTTTTTAAAAAAAGGTTACAAATATATTTTGGGGGGGGTATTTATGTGAAACGTAACAATATACAGGTATGTCACCTACGGTATACAAATGTCTGAGGAATAAATTATCCTTATACAGACCAGTTGATATGTTCTCTTTTTTCAATAGTTATTGCTATGACTTAAGTCGTTCCTTCCTCAAGAAAGTAAGTGGACTAGTAAGTGTGCTCCCAAGGTGACATTCCGAAGTATCCCTTTAACTTAGATTACACCATATATTGTAGGTGAAACACATGCACCCCATGGGATCCATCCCACATGTCAGTGAGTACTGGAACCGTGCTTGTGTCTAGCCTCTCTCCCCAGGCTGTAACAGGTGTGAGAACAGAAGGTAAAGTGTTGCGATGAGATGTACAGTAGGATGAACAGTATGCATCCTATACAGTACTGACCTTGTCTCGGATGTTAACATCAGCCCCTCTGGAGAGCAGCAATAGGACCAGCTCTCTGTGCTTGTACTCTATAGCCCAGGTGATGGGGGTCCACCCACCGTCATCCTGAAACCAAGCACAACCAATCGTTGCTTTGAATTATGTTGCCTATTTGAATATTGGAGGTATGCTTCTACCAATGGATATAAAAGGTGGCTTTAGATTCCTTTATTGTACATGTATGTGAAAAGGCTTAACTTTACTAACAGTTTGTAGGCATTAAAATGAAAGGCAAAACATGGTAAATCCCCTGGAATCATTTTCATCTCAGTCTTTAACTTTCCTGTTAAGGTCAGGAGTATTACAATCCATGTAATACTACCCACAACATATTTAACATCCTAATAGGCACTGTTGAACTGGGCTGACTTCCAACAGCACTGACCTCCAACTCATCCTGCCAAACACTTGCCGAGAGTACACATGAATTATGGAAGGATAAAGAGTGGAGGTTTGAATGAAGTAGTTAAAATGTCAACAGGACCTGTCAGTAGAAGAGGGAGCAGGGCATGGATCTGTACATACCTGACAGTTGACCTGCTTGGATGCCTTGGACAGGAGATGTTGAACTACATCGTAATGTCCAAGTTTAGCAGCCAGATGCAGACAGGTTGAGCCCTTGATATCCTGACAGGAGAAGATAAAAATGTTAGTCAGTCTTTTTCTTAATGACTATTTAAAGAAGCATCGATCTTGAGCTGCTACAGTATCTGGTTAATAGTTTTAGACATGTGCGTGTCATGGACTTAAAAGTTTGATCACTTTCCACCAGAAACCAGCCCATTTAGCAAAGGTCTCGTCCATTTAGCATAATTTGGACAGCTGCTGCATGATTCATTTCTGTGCTCATATGTGTAAGAAATTGAGAGTTAACGGCAAAAACAAAGTCTCCACCCTCGCAAAAAGAACCTCCCAGCGTGTGCCCACAATCCGTGTGCGCACACGCACGAAGCAGTTTAAGCACAGTCTTCCCTAATCCTAATACGTCCAAATAACCAGTGACAAAAAAAAACAGAACTAATGTTGTTGGGATCTCACGCATCCCATTTATTTCTGCCAGATTCTCTTGGTCTTCACACAGAATCTGCCCACAGGAGATTATATGAACGGTAACAATGCTGGTTGGGTTAACAGAAGATCATGGCTATCCATGGGGTGATCAATGAGCTATGCTCCACACACTGACCTTATGGCTGAGCGCTGCCCCGGCCCTCAGCAGGTACTTGACTGTGTCCAGATGGTTGTTCTCGCAGGCGTCCATCAGGGGGGTTCTCTGCTCCTCATCAAACATGTCCAGGTTAGCTCCAGCCTAGGGGGGATAGAGAATCCGAAACCTTTCACCCATGTATACTTACACAGTATAATAGAGCGGAAATTCTGTCCGTTTGGGATGCAAAACATCAACCCTCTGTACAGTAAACACAACATTCTCAAGAAGCACCATCAATACTGACCCAGAAAAGCAAAGACATGTTCTTGTTGTGGGGGACAGTACTTCACATCTCTGAAGGAATGCAGTAGTGAAGCTAACTTAGCCATCTGCCACACTTGTACACCAAGTGATTATATTGTGAAAAGATAGCCAATACCTGCTACATGTCAGAATACGTCTCCTCACCTGGACGAGCATGTGACAGACCTCCTGGTGTCCTTCAGATGCTGCAGCATGTAGAGGGGTCCTCTTGTTCTGGCTGTACATCAGGTAGTTGGGGTCTTTTCCATCCACTGGAACAAAGATGTTAATTACCCTGAGTCATGTTGACAACTTTCTCCTCGGGGACACCAAAGTAGATCATATAATATCACTCATGAAAATAAATCAGTAAGTTATTGTGATCTTTTTCATTGAAGTTCAAATATTAGAAGAGCTGCCTCCATGTAGGAAGTAACTAGGCTTATAAAGTAGAGATGTGGTGTGTACATACCCAGTAGATGGATGACTTTCTGGAGCTCTCCGTGATGGGCAGAGATGTACAGCTGCTTTGTGTGATACTTTACTTTCTTCGGCTTCATACTATACACAAAAGAGAGAGGGTGGGGGGGTTGTATCAGCATCTGTAAGAGTGCTATTATATTCATCATTGACATGAAACAATAATGACCTGCTTTGTGTATAATATAGTATTATCTCATCCAAATTGTTAAACGTTTAATAAGGAATGACTTTAAAAATAGCCCCCTTGTAACTTTACTTTTCATCATCCAGGGCCATTAGGATGCTCTCCAGTGACGTTTTAGCTGGTTCCTCTCCATCACCTAACATCTCCCTCTTCAGGCTAGTGCAAAACAGCATACAGCAATCATTAGCATTACATATGAATCTAAATAGCCTAGCAAATGTTCCATGCTCGCACAAATGCAAAGAGAAAAAGATACAAGAGAGATAATATTGAGAATGGAAGAGTCAAGCCTAAACTGCCTGTTGGGGGAGGTGTCCAGACTCCTCTCAAGCTCAGTGGTCTTCTTTGCCCTGTGAATGAGGGGCCTGGTGGACACAACGGGAAGAAGGGCCACAGGGTAAACAGCAGGAACAGCTGGCACAGAAGGAAGTACAGGTTCAGCTTTGGGGACAGTGACAGGATTGGAGACGGTTTTGGGAACAGTGACTTCCTGGGCCCCGGTGGCATCCTCTCCACAGTGGGGACAGAAGCTCTGGGCCTTGATGACTGATGCACAGCCACGGTGGAAACGGTGAGAGATGCTGCCATACGGTCTGCACTCCATGAAGCTCCCCTGCATAACATACATTAAATAGTCAGATATTAAAAAGGCAAAGGAGTGTTAAGAATGAACAACCAACATGCATCATAAAGCAATGCGACTGGTGTGACCAGCCAGTCAGGTCTATTTTGGTTGATCCCTGCTGCATCCCTCCACTTACCGCCCTGCAGAAGAGGCCACAGCCAGGGCAGCACTGGTGCTTGACCATGCCGGCTCTGTGGTCCTCACACAAAACCAGCAGATGCACTGTGTTGGAGGGACGCATCATCTCATGCTTCAGCACACTCCTCTGACACCGACTCACCTGTAGTGAAGAGATGAATGGAGGGATTGATAGAAGAAGAAAAAGAGAAATAAGGGTTGTTTAGACATTAGCGCAACACACAAAGGCTGGGAACGGTTAACTTCATCCCAAGGCTACTTCACACTTTGGGGAGGAAATCTGGAGCGCAAGACTAGGGAAAGTTCGCTTCAGAGCAGGTCAGCTTTACCAGGCCATCCACACTCTCTGTGGCCATGCAGGTGTGCTCAGTCTGGGACAGGCTCTCCCCACTGCATGGGGTCTCCATGCGACAGCAGCACAGAGGGAGCTCTTCAGACAGGTCTGTCTCTGTCACCTCACCATCAGCTGGAAAGCCTGCAAAATAACACATCCAGATCAACAAAACAGATTGAATGTACAGCATAGTAATGTATAGTACAAGAAACATTTAATAATTTATGACGAAATGTGTAAACCGTCTCTGGGTAAACTTACCTGAGAGAGAAGGAGAGAACAGCTCCTCTTGGGCTTTCAGATCCAGAGATTCTAAAGTCAATTCAGTGTATTCCTGCTTACTGCAGCTGTCCTCTTCCTCCATTTTGTTTCCTTTGCTTAAGTCAGTTGCCTTTTCTTCACACTGCTCGGCTAACAGTGCTTGGCCTTCTTTTATTTCACAAATCTCTCTGTGCGTCAGGTCTACTCTCTTCTCTCTGCCGCTTTCTTGCTCTGCCTTTACAAATGAGCTCTCTTTCTGCAGGGAGAAGAGGATAATCATTCAGACACTATTAGAGCGAAAGAAAGTTCATCATTTCTACACAAATCTTTACAATAGAGTAGATGGGTCTCTGACCTTCAACACCTTGGATTTTTTCTTAGGGACAAAGTTATACATTCCCATCTTCCTCTTCCTCTTCCTAGACCCTGCAGATACATCGGGACGGTGAGGTGGCAGAAGGTGGTCCAAGCAGGCAAGTACAGTATGTCATAACTAGTCCCAACTTAGTACAGGTGCCAACTAACTACAAGTGCCATCACTACATAGTGGAGATATGAGACAGTTTAGATAGAAGAACAGTCTTACCAGCAAGGCAGACTAACCTGGCTGTGACTTGGTAGAGACAACCCTGTTTCCTTTACAGCTCGGAGGTAGCTTGATGTGGGAAGGTGCCATTGTCTTTTCCATCCCCAAGACTTCCAGGCTCGACTCTGCTCCGTCCCTGCTTAAACGCTTCACAACAGACTCTTATGAGTTCAGACACCAGTCATTTAAAAGCATGAAACATCATGGACTGGGGTTGGATGAACATTACCTTCAGTGCTGCTGGATTGCAGGCAGGTTTGCCCATAGTCTTCCATGCACACTGTGTACTGGATGTTGGGGCAGGGTCCAGACATGGATAACTAGGAGTTTGTACATCTGAGATCCCTGCTATAACAGCTTCTCTACCACTGTCTGCAGGAGTTGGAGGGGTTTTGCTTAGTCCATGGGGTGAACCACCTTTCCTTTGAGGGGTTGCCCTCGCTTGTTTTTTATGCAGAATAAAACCATTGGACCCAGCGACTGAGCCGTGAACAGATGTCATCTTAGCTTTGGATTTTTTGTTCACGTGCGATTTAGCACTCAGAGCCTTCTTCCCCTTGGCCCCTGTGGGTGTCACAGAGCGGGGGTTAGGATGTCTTTTCCCTGCCTCGGATTCCTGACTGACTCCCCTGCGCTCCATGGCTGTCCTGGAGGAATACTCTGGCCTCTCCACACCAAAATCGTCACCTAAAAGATTACAGCTGTTAGTACCATTAAGTGGAAGAGGGTGAAGGCAAATAGCCTAATGGTTAAGAGCGTGGGGCCAGTAGCTGGAAGGTTGCTGGTTTGAATCCCCAAGCCAACTAGGTGAAACAACTGTTGATGTGCTATGGAGCAAGGCACTTAATCCCAAATTAACCTCCTGTAAATTGATCTGGATAAGCACATCCTGTAAAAGAATGGTAGGGGTAAATGAGGCCAGTGTGAGAGTGATTAATGAATAGACAGAACTCACTAGTCCCCCTTAGTATTTCTACAAATGATGCTGTACTGTAAGAATCCAACCTTCAAATCCGTAAATCACTCACAAAAAAAGCTAAAAGGTTGAGAAAAACAAAACAAACAAATCTCAAACTACTAGGAAAACACACAAAGTACAGCAAACGCAAGTAAGATCCAGAACAAGGCCCTTGAAAAAGTTTAGAAAAATAGAGTAGCTTCATACCTGCTTTCTCGATGGCCTTAGTTGTTGAGCGAGAGTAAGACGGGGGGCAGGGAAAAAGAACCGAGCCAAAGTACACTGCTTCCCCTTCCTTTCCCCACCAGGCGCACACGTTCAGCCACGGTCATGTGACAATAGCTGCTGTTCTATTGGTTCCTTCTGCACAGCCCAGATGGAGCATGCTCAGTCGACATGTGTGTCTACTTTTCAGAAGGAGCAGCGCATCAGCCAGCCAGAGTGTGGCACAGCAGTACCATAGATATCTTACGCAGTATAGCCAAATATTTGTATAACTAAACGTGTGGTATATAGCTCCAGCAAAGACCTTTCACTTTACAACCACATTGAACAATATCTTCTTCGGTGGGGTTTTAGGGCAGACTACATTCTGAAAAGGTGTATTGCAGCCCACTACTGAATACGAAAACTAAAAGGATGGAAATCCATATTGTAATATGATACTATTGCAATGATGGCAAGACCATTGAAATATATATATATATATATATTGTCAAATACTTTATACAAAAACAAAAATTCCAGAAATCTATACCAAAATTACCAATTTCAGATCAAATTCAATCATCTAGTTAAAACATCATCCCTAGTTAATAACAAAAATGATGACATCTTGAATCATAATTAGATTTTTTCTGAGTAAATCCAATTGCCCTGCTTATTTTTATGTTTTTATGTGTATGTATTTAAAGTCTTCTTGTTTTACCTGAATGTTTTGTTTTGCAATATAATTTTCAAAATAATTTAAAAAAAGAGGGAATGGGGAAAATACATTTTCACTCTTAAAGGCCCTAAAAACCTGCTTTTCTGATAAAGGGCATTACATCTGCAGGAGCACTTCTTTTTACTTCTATTGATCCATTATTAAGGTATGATTCCAGTACACATGAGGGCTGCGGGTACAGTAGGTGGCGGTAATGCAACTTTATAGTTTACTGGCGGTTGACATCCACAGAAGAAGAAGAAGCAGGCGGCGTGAGTTGTCACTAGTTACCACAGCCACAAAGTCCAAATTGGCCATCATAAACATTTAAGAAAACAAAAATTATATTTTTGGTCTTAATTTAAGGTTAGGAATAAGATTACCAGTGTGGTTAGGGTTAAGGTTTGTGGCAACAAATTACGACCAATTATGTATTCTCTCCTGCGTTGGCGCAGGAAGAGATAGGAGACCATAAAACAGTAGCTAACCAATTGTGCTATTGTGTGTGTTTTTTCATATTATTTGTAACTTATTTTGTACATAATGTTTCTGCCACCATCTCTTATGACCGAAAAGAGCTTCTGGATATCAGGACAGCAATTATTCACCTCGTACTGGACAAGTAATTTTTCTTTAATGAGTCGGACTCGATTTATTTCAGACACCCGGCAAGGCCCAAATCCCCGTTATTCGCATGAAGAGACATAGATATCGGGGACGTAAGTTGGGGTGCCTTGTAAGTATCCGACAGTGAGTGAGTAATTCCCCCTCTACCATCAGTCCTATTAGCCAACGTTAAATCATTGGACAACAAAATGGATGAGCTCCGATCAAGATTATCCTACCAACAGGACATTAAAAACTGTAATATCTTATGTTTCACTGAGTCGTTGCTGAACGATGACATGGATAACATACAGCTGAAGGGGGTTTCGGTCCATCAGCAAAATAGAACAGCTACATCCGGTATGACAAGGGGTAGCGGTCTGTGTGTATTTGTAAATAAAAGCACAAAATCTAATATTAAGGAAGTCTCAAGGTTTTGCTCGCCTAAGGAAGAGTATCTCATGATTAGCATTAACAACCTCTCCCTCAACTTGATCAAGACAAAGCAGATGATTGTGGACTACAGAAAAAGGAGGACCGAGCACAGCCCCCTTATCATCGACGGGGCTGTAGTGGAGCAGGTTGAGCGCTTCAAGTTCCTTGGCATCCACATCACCAACAAACTAACATGGTCCAAACACACCAAGACAGTCGTGAAGAGGCCCAACACGACCACACTATTTACCAAGAGAGTTTTCATCTATATTTTTCGTAGCTGTCTATTTACCACCACAAACCGATGCTGGCACTAAGACGGCACTCAACGAGCTGTATAGGGCCATAAGCAAACAAGAAAATGCTCATCCAGATGTGGCTGCTTTGTTTTCTGAAAGCTGTACTCAGATTATTGTATCATTTGCTTTTTCCTTAAAGCTTTTTTGAAATCTGACACAGTGGTTGCATTAAGGAGAAGTGTATCTATATTTCCAAGTCTAACAATTATATTTTCATCGACATTTATAATGAGTATTTCTGTAAAATGATGTGGCTCTCTGCAGTATCACCGGATGTTTTTGGAACTAGTGAACATAACATGCCAATGTATACTGAGATTTTCTTTATATAAATATGCACTTTATCGAACAAAACATACATGTATTGCGTAACATGAAGTCCTGTGAGTGTCATCTGATGAAGATCATCAAAGGTTAGTGATTAATTTGATCTCTATTTGTACTTTTTGTGACTCCTCTCTTTGGCTGGAAAAATGGCTGTGTTTTTCTGTGGCTTGGCTATGACCTAACATAATCGTCTGTGGTGCTTTCGCTGTAAAGCCAATTTGAAATTGGACACTTTGGTGGGATTAATAACAAGATTACCTTTAAAATGTTATAAGATACATGTATGTTTGAGGAATTTTAATTATGAGATTTCTGTTGTTTGAATTTGGCGCTCTGCACTTTCACTGGCTGTTGTCAAATAAGAAGTTTTAAGCAGACCATCATAGTCCTTGTGCCCAAGAACACCAAGGTAACCTGCCTAAATGACTACCGACCCGTAGCACTCAGATCTGTAGCCATGAAGTGCTTTGAAAGGCTGGTCATGGCTCACAACACCATCATTATCCCAGAAACCCTAGACCCACTCCAATTAGCATACCGCCCCAACCGATCCACAGATGATGCAATCTCAATTGTACTCCACACCGCCCATTCCCACCTGGACAAAAGGAACATCGACGTGAGAATGCTATTTATTGACTACAGCTCAGCATTCAACACCATAGTGCCCTCAAAGCTCATCACTAAGCTAAGGACCATGGGACTAAACACCTTCCTCTGCAACTGGATCCTGGACTTCCTGATGGACCGCCCCCAGGTGGTACGGGTAGCAAAACATCTGCCACGCTGATCCATAACACAGGGGCCCCTCAGGGGGCATGCTCAGTCACCCTCCTGTACTCCCTGTTCACCCATGACTGCATGGCCAAGCACGACTCCAACACCATCATTAAGTTTGCCAACGACACAACAGTGGTAGGCCTGATCACTGACAACGATGATAGCCTATAGGGAGACCTGGCAGTGGTAAGAGACCTGGCAGTGTTGTGCCAGGATAACAACCTCTCCCTCAACTTGATCAAGACAAATGAGATGATTGTGGACTACAGAAAAAGGGGCTGTAGTGGAGCAGGTTGAGCGCTTCAAGTTCCTTGGCATCCACATCACCCACAAACTAACATGGTCCAAACACACCAAGACAGTCGTGAAGAGGCCCAACAATGCCTATTCCCCCCTCAGGAGACTGAAAAGATTTGGCATTGGTCCTCAGATCCTCAAAAAGTTCCACAGCTGCACCGTTGAGAGCATCCTGACTAATTGCATCACCGCCTGGTATGGCAACTGCTCAGCCTCTGACCGCAAGGCACTACAGAGGGTAATGCTTATAGCCCAGTACATCACTAAGACCAAGGTTCCTGCCATCCAGGACCTCTATACTAAGAAGTGTCAGAGGAAGGCCAAAAAATTGTCAAAGACTCCATCCACCCTAGTCATTGACTTGTCTCTCTGCTACCGCACAGCTACCACAACAGATTCTACCCCTAAGCCATAACACTCCTGAACAGCTAATCAAATGGCTACCCAGACTATTTGCATTGTCCCCACCCCTTCCCCCATTTTCACACTGTTGCTACTCTCTGTTGATTATCCATGCAGTCACTTTACCTCTACCTACATGTACATATTACCTTGACTAAATGGTGCCCCAATACATTGACTATGTACCAGTACCCCCTGTATATAGCCTCTCTACTGTTATTTTATTGTTGCACATTAATTATTTGTTATTTTTGTTATTTTATTTATTCATTTTTTAACAAATACTTTAACACTTTTTTCCCCTTAAAACTGAATTGTTGGTTAAGGGCTTGTACATAAGCATTTCACTGTGAGGTTGTATTTGACGCATGTGACATACAATTTGATTTATTTCCTTATGGAATAATAGCCACGTGAAGGGTTCTGAATATACTGCAGCACGCCTGATAAATTGAAATACATTTTATGGTTATGGAATTACAGCTGTCTGTTCAGAAAGAAATCAAATTCAGAATAGCCTACTACACCATGAGAAGTCCTATAATTTAGCCACAGAGATGGATAGCCTAGCTGTGGATTGTAGCCCAATAACAATTAATAGCCTGCAGTCGGGAATGACCGGCAAAGCTGTCAGTGAACAAACAGCATGCAGACAAAACAGGCCTTTCTCAATATTTCAAATACAGACTATCAAATCAAATACAGGCTACCAAAATATTTGGTCAACTTCCAAATATTGTTTTACAATAATATACCCCTCAACCACAAAACACAATAATGATAATATAGAAAAATTATATATATATGTAGTCCAAGATATATATGCACATACACACATGTACAGTACATATTGTTGCTAGGGACTCTCCTGGAAGAAGCTAGCTAGCTAACAAAGGATAACAATGATTATCTAGTTAACAGAAGAGAAGAAAGACAAAATAAGGACAGAAGAAAAAGGACATCAAAGTGAAACAGTCCTCTAAAGACACAAGAGACAATAGCACAAGAAACAACGCTTCTATTGCGTTTATATTCTATTTCTATAGCTTCTTCAAGGGTTCCAAGATGGCGTAGCAGTCAGACGTCTTTTGTCCTCATCTTGTCCTGTGTATATATGTTTTGTATCTTTTTGTCTTTTTCTTCGCATATCTTTTTATTATTTTTTCTAAAAACTCAACTTCAAAACACTCTCCTGCAACCCGCCTCACCAAATGTGGTGCGGATCTGTTTTTTTTCCCAAAAGTATTATTCACCTCGTATCCAAAATCCACAACAGAAGCTAGCCAGGAGTTAGGCAGCTCACTAGCTAACGTTAGTATTCAGCTAACCATGGCTAGGGGTCATCAGCTATCCTTTAGCTCAGAAAGCTATCGGCAGTTTTGTACAACGTGACTCAGACCAGAGCATACCGGACCTATTTTCTCTCCATATTCCCGGATTTCTACCGCAAGCTCTGGACATTTACACCTGGATCTTGCAGCTAACTAGCTGCTATCCGAGTGACTATTGGCTAACGTCGATTCCGGAGCAAACACCAATTATCCCGGAGCTAGCCAGCTGAAGAGTTCCATCAGCCACTCCTGGGCTACAATCACCTATCCGGACCTGTTTTACTGCCGATGCGGAGCCCCACCGGGCCTTCACGACTGGAATACCGACGTTATCTGCCCGAGGGAGTTATTCAACTGGCCCCTCCATCACGACTTAACCTGAACACCCATCTGCTAACTGCGGCCCACTAATCGTTAGCTGTCATGAGCATATCGGCTGCTATCTGAACAGGTCCATCGAACAATCTTCTTGGGCCACTATAACTATTTTGACAATTGGATTGGTCCCCTCTACCACACGGAACCCACTAATCTACCGACAAAAACGCACGGGGTGGCTAAAAACAGACCTCCATCTTCTGCTAGCTTGCTACCCATGGCTCGGCTAGCTGTCTGAATCGCTGTTACTCCAACCAACCTCACTACTCACTGGACCCTTATGATCACTCGGCTAAGCATGCCTCTCCTTAATGTCAATATGCCTTGTCCATTGCTGTTCTGGTTAGTGTTTATTGGCTTATTTCACTATAGAGCCTCTAGCCCTGCTCATTATACCTTATCCAACCTTTCAGTTCCACCACCCACACATGCGATGACATCACCTGGTTTCAATTATGTTTCTAGAGACAATAACTCTTTCATCATCACTCAATGCCTAGGTTTACCTCCACTGTATTCACATCCTACCATACCTTTGTCTGTACACTATACCTTGAATCTATTTTATCACCCCCAGAAACCTGCTCCTTTTACTCTTTGTTCCGGACGTCCTAGATGTCCAATTCTCATGGCTTTTAGCCGTATCCTTATCCTCCTACTCCTCTGTTCCTCTGACGATGTAGAGGTGAATCCAGGCCCCAGAATAGGAGTGGATGACTTCTTTGGAGTGGATTACTTTTTTGATGAATTCTGTAACTGTAAAAGCCTTGATTTCATGTATGTTAACATTAGAAGCCTCCTCCCTAAGTTTATTTTATTCACTGCTTTGGCACACTCTGCCAACCTGGATGTCTTAGCCGTGTCTGAATCCTGGCTTAGGAAGACCACCAATAACTCTGAAATCTCCATCCCACAACATTTTCAGACAAGATAGAACGGCCAAAGGGGGGCGTGTTGCAATCTACTGCAGAGATAACCTGCATAGTTCTGTCCTACTATCCAGGTCTGTACCCAAAAAATATGAACTTCTACTTTTAAAAATCCACCTCTCTAAAAATAAGTCTCTCACCATTGCCGCCTGCTATAGACCGCCCTCTGCCCCAGCTGTGCTCTGGATACCATATGTGAACTGATTGCCCCCCCCATCTATCTTCAGAGCTCGTGCTGTTAGGTGACCTAAACTGTGACATGCTTAACAACCTGGCCATCCTACAATCTATGCTTGATGCCCTCAATCTTACACAAATTATCAATGGACCTAAGCAGGTACAACCCCAAAGCCGTAAACACGGGCACCCTCATAGATGTCATCCTAACCAACTTGCCCTCTAAATACACCTCTGCTGTTTTCAACCAAGATCTCAGCGATCACTGCCTCATTGCCTGCATCTGTAATGGGTCAGCGGTCAAACGACCTCCACTCATCACTATTAAACGCTCCCTGAAACACTTCAACGAACAGGCCTTTCTAATCGACCTGGACTGGGTTTCCTGGAAGGATAAAGTGATCTTCTGTTGAATCTGACAATTAATCTTAATGGTTGTACAGTCGTCTCAAATAAAACTGTGAAGGACCTCGGCGTTACTCTGGACCCTGATCTCTCTTTTTACGAACATATCAAGACTGTTTCAACGACAGCTTTTTTCCATCTACGTAACATTGCAAAAATCAGAAACTTTCTGTCCAAAAATGATGAAGAAAAATCAATCCATGCTTTTGTTACTTCTAGGTTAGACTACTGCAATGCTCTACTTTCCGGCTACCCGGATAAAGCACTAAATAAACCTCAGTTAATGCTAAATACGGCTGCTAGAATCCTGACTAGAACCAAAAAATGTGATCATATTACTCCAGTGCTAGCCTCCCTACACTGCTAACCTACAAAGCATTACATGGGCTTGCTCCTACCTATCTCTCTGATTTGGTCCTGCCGTACATACCTACACGTACGCTACGGTCACAAGACGCAGGCCACCTAATTGTCCCTAGAATTTCTAAGCAGACAGCTGGAGGCAGGGCTTTCTCCTATAGAGCTCCATTTTTATGGAATGGTCTGCCTACCCATGTGAGAGACGCAAACTCGGTCTCAACCATTAAGTCTTTACTGAAGACTCATCTCTTCAGTGGGTCAGATGATTGAGTGTAGTCTGGCCCAGGAGTGTGAAGGTGAACGGAAAGGCTCTGGAGCAACGAACCGCCCTTGCTGTCTCTGCCTGGCCGGTTCCCCTCTTTCCACTGGGATTTTCTGCCTCTAACCCTATTACAGGGACTGAGTCACTGGCTTACTGGTGCTCTTTCATGCCGTCCCTAGGAGGGGTGCGTCACTTGAGTGGGTTGAGTCACTGATGTGATCTTTTCTGTCTGGGTTGGCACCCCCCTTGGGTTGTGCCGTGGCGAAGATCTTTGTGGGCTATACTCGGCCTTGTCTCAGGATGGTAAATTGGTGGTTGAAGATATCCCTCTAGTGGTGTGGGGGCTGTGCTTTGGCAAAGTGGGTGGGGTTATATCCTTCCTGTTTGGCCCTGTCCGGGGGTATCATCGGATGGGGCCACAGTGTCTCCTGACCCCTCCTGTCTCAGCCTCCAGTATTTATGCCGCAGTAGTTTGTGTCGGGGGGCTAGGGGCAGTTTGTTATATCTGGAGTACTTCTCCTGTCTTATCCGGTGTCCTGTGTGAATTTAAGTATGCTCTCTCCAATTCTCTCTTTCTTTCTCTCTCTCGGAGGACCTGAGCCCTAGGACCATGCCCCAGGACTACCTGGCATGATGACTCCTTGCTGTCCCCAGTCCACCTGGCCGTGCTGCTGCTCCAGTTTCAACTGTTCTGCCTGTGATTATTATTATTTGACCATGCCGGTCATTTATGAACATTTGAACATCTTGGCCATGTTCTGCTATAATCTCCACCCGGCACAGCCAGAAGAGGACTGGCCACCTCTCATAGCCTGGTTCCTCTCTAGGTTTCTTCTTAGGCTTTGGCCTTTCTAGTGAGTTTTTCCTAGCCACCGTGCTTCTACACCTGCATTGCATCCTATGGCATTCTGCATTAGCATCGAACAACCCCCGTGAAATGCAACTTTTTAGGGAAGTTAAAAACCAATATACACAGGCAGTTAAAAAAGCCAAGGCTAGCTTTTTCAAGCAGACATTTGTTTCCTGCAACACAAACTCAAAAAATTCTGGGACATTGTAAAGTCCATGGAGAACAAGAGCACCTCCTCCCAGCCGCCCACTGCACTGAGGATAGGAAACGCTGTCACCACCAATAAATCCACAATAATTGAGAATTTCAAAAAACATTTTTCTACGTCTGGCCATGCTTTCCACTTGGCCACCCCTACCCCGAACAACAGCACTGTACCCCCCACAGCAACTCGCCCAAGCCTTCCCCATTTCTCCTTCTCCCAAATCCAATCAGCTGATGTTCTGAAAGAGCTGCAAAATCTGGACCCCCACAAATCAGCCGGGCTGGACAATCTGGACCCTTTCTTTCTAAAATGATCTGCCGAAATTATTGCAACCCCTATTACTAGCCTGTTCAACCTCCCTTTCGTGTCGTCTGAGATTCCCAAAGATTGTAAAGCAGCTGCGGTCATCCCCCTCTTCAAAGGTGGGGACACTCTTGACCCAAACTGCTACAGACCTATATCTATCCTACCCTGCCTTTCTAAGGTCTTCGAAAGCCAAGTTAACAAACAGATCACCGACCATTTCGAATCCCTTCTCCACTATGCAATCTGGTTTCAGAGCTGGTCATGGGTGCACCTCAGCCACACTCAAGGTTCTAAATTATATCTTAACCGCCATTGATAAGAAATAATACTGTGCAGCCGTATTCATTGACCTGGCCAAGGCTTTCGACTATATCAATCACCACATCCTCATCGGCAGACTCAACAGCCTTGGTTTCTCAAATGATTGCCTCGCCTGGTTCACCAACTACTTCTCCGACAGAGTTCAGTGTGTCAAACCTGAGGGCCTGTTGTCCGGGCCTCTGGTAGTCTCTATGGGGGTGCCACAGGGTTCAATTCTTGGGCCGACTCTCTTCTCTGTATATATCAATGATGTCGCTCTTGCTGCTGGTGAGTCTCTAATTCACCTCTACGCAGACACCATTCTGTATACTTCATTGTGTTAACAACCCTCCAGACGTGCTTCAATGCCATACAACTTTCCTTCCGTGGCCTCCAACTGCTCTTAAATGCTAGTAAAACTAAATGCATGCTCTTCAACCGATCGCTGCCTGCAGCTGCCTGCCCGTCCAGCATCACTACTCTGGATGGTTCTGACTTAGAATATGTGGACAACTACAAATACCTAGGTGTCTGGTTAGACTGTAAACTCTTCTTCCAGACTCACATAAAACATCTCCAATCCAAAGTTAAATCTAGAATTGGCTTCCTATTTCGCAACAAAGCATCATTCACTCATGCTGCCAAACATACCCTCGTAAAACTGACCATCCTACCGATCCTCGACTTCGGCGATGTCATTTACAAAATAGCCTCCAACACCCAACTCAACAAATTGGATGCAGTCTATCACAGTGCCATCCGTTTTGTCAGCAAAGCCCCATATACTACCCACCACTGCGACCTGTACGCTCTCGTTGGCTGGCCCTCGCTTCATACTCGTTGCCAAACCCACTGGCTCGAGGTCATCTACAAGACCCTGCTAGGTAAAGTCCCGCCTTATCTCTGCTCACCATAGCTGCATCCACCCGTAGCACGCGTTCCAGCAGGCATATCTCACTTGTCACCCCCAAAGCCAATTCCTCCTTTGGTCGCCTCTCCTTCCAGGTCTCTGCTGCCAATGACTGGAATGAACTACAAAAATCTCTGAAACTGGAAACACATCTCCCTCACTAGCTTTAAGCACCAGCTGTCAGAGCAGCTCACAGATCACTGTAAATAGCTATAAATAGCCCAAACAACTACCTCTTCCCCGACTGTATTTATTTATTTTGCTCCTTTGCACCCCAGTATTTCTACTTTGCACACTAATCTACTGTCAAATCTACCATTCCAGTGTTTTACTTGCTATATTGTATTTACTTCGCCACCATGGCCTATTTATTGCCGTTACCTCCCTTATTTCACCTCATTTGCTCACATTGTATATAGACTTATTTTTCAACTGTATTATTGACTGTATGTTTGTTTTACACCATGTGTAACTCTGTGTTGTTATATGTGTCGAACTGCTTTGCTTTGTATTGGCCAAGTCGCACTTGTAAATGAGAACTTGTTCTCAACTTGCCTACCTGGTTAAATAAAGGTGAAATCATTTTTTCTTTTTTAAATATATGTAAATATATTCACAGGACACTCAATTTCCCTCATCTCTTTTCCTACATCAGATATGCAGGTGACATTTCCACCTGGATGACAGCACACGAGACGGAGATGCCCTTCATCCGAGGGAATGCCTGACCATTCTCAGATGTTAGATAACCGAGATGATCACATCATTTACATTCCAGCCATTGTCAGCTCGATTTGACTACTTCAACTCACACCCTGCTGGAATCCCTGCATTCTCAGGTTCCTCTGTTATTAATCTCTATATTGTAATCAATAAAGTGTTTCAAAATGCTGTACTTTTATTAACATATGTTCAGATCATTCCTGAGAGAGAAGGGGTGTAATATCTCCAGATGGGCGTGTGCTACCCTTCCTCACCCATGCCAACAAGATGTTACTTCTTGTGGGGTCTTTGCCTTGAAAGTAAGTTTGAGACTATAATTCATGTACAATTAACCTAGTGAAAGTATACCGACTAAAAGGCAAAACAGAACTGTCAAATTATATTATAGCTATGTCGTTGTATACTTGCAAATTAGAATCTTAAGTGTAACAATTTTGTTGGGGAAAATGAAATGGCGATCACATTTTTTACCCAGTTAGCTGAATGTTTTCTGGAGGAGTAATTGTCTTTTCAAATACGGACGAAGATGTAAACATCATGAAAGAAGAAATAGCAGTCACTCTCCTCTTAAACACTGGTATGTTCCATTTCTAATTTAATATAATTGTAGAAAAAACAAAACATTTATATGGATCTTTCAAGGTTATCTTTGATCCAACTTCTGACTAGATGGCCACTAAAACACATGTATTTAAATAATTATGTTACAAGGATCCTATACTATTCCCTTGCTCCCTGTTTGCCCAGAAAAACACATGTAAAGATGAATAGACTACTTGACATTATGTTTTGCTAGATGACCTGAGCCACTTCTGTGGGGAGGTGGACAATAATGAGGAAGACACTAACTGGGTAATTGCTTGTTCACTTCTAAACATTTTTTTTTTAAAGGCACATTTTTAGGAGTACGAATGTTTTAGCAGTAATATTTCTAGAGGTAGTATCATCCGCTTTGTCTGATAATGAAATAAATTGTAATTCAAGAAAATGTATTTAATGTTTTAAATATAAACATTTTATCATAAATTTCAGATTGGTTGTGACCACTGCCCACGATGGTTCCACCAGTCCTGTATGAAAACCATAACATCATTGGAGGATTGTGTCTGCGCTGCCTGTCAAGACTAGGTTAGGCTTGAGTTGACGGTATCACCTGGAAAACCCTCCATAAAAAGTGTACTAAAATGTTCAGTCGAGCTGTTGCAGCTTTCCAATATTTGTTTGTTATTTGTCTTTTTATTTTTTATTTAGTCATTTTATATCTTATTATGCAAAGATGGAAATTTGTATTTCTAATTTAATGTTTGTTAAAATTGAACTTTGATGTTTTTGTTATTGTGTATTATCATTATTTTCTTAAACATTACAAAATGGGAGGGCAGAATTTCAGCAGGCAAGAAAATAGCCTTGCTGAAATCCTTCCCACCCCCTTCTAATTTCCTTAATTTTGTGGCTCGAGTCAAATACTTTTTGTGGCACACTCCAGAGTCAAATACTTTCTATAGAATAAACTCCACATCAGGAAAGGCAACTGAAATTAAAGTATGTGTTATATTGAAACAGATGAAGTAGTAAAATGTAGGCAAGCAATAAACATTTCAGAACAACTACTAGTCAAATAAGACATGGGAGAGATGACGAATTTTGGTAGAGATTTAATTATAGACTAATACACTTGAAACAAATAGCCAAACCAAAAACCGCAGACATTACTAGTGCCTCCCCCGCAATCATACAGACATAAAAAAATAAAGTGAAACAGCCTAACTTGATCAGAAATCCCAACTAGCAAGTAACAGCAATGAAGAATTGAGTGCGTGCGCGTTCACACGAGGGGGAGGGGGGATTCTGGCAGGAGGGAACTTTTCAGCACAACACCGGCACCTCCCAATTTACAAATTAAGTACTAATCTCAGCAAAAAAAGAAACGTCTTCTCACTGTCAACTGCGTTTATTTTCAGCAAACTTAACATCTCAAAGCATGCTGGAGGGTCATGTCAGGATGAGCCTGCAGGAAGGGTACCACATGAGGGAGGATGTCTTCCCTGTAACGCACAGCTTTGAGATTGCAGGGAATGACAACAAGCTCAGTTCAATGATGCTGTGACATACCACTCCAGACCATAACAGACCTTCCACCTGCAAAATCGATCCCACTCCAGAGAACAGGCCTCGGTGTAACACTCATTCCGTCGATGATAAAAGCTAATCCGACCATCCCCCCGGTGAGACAAAACCATGACTCGTCAGTGACGAGCACTTCTTGTCCAGTCCTGTCTGGTCCAATGATGGTGGATTTGTGCCCATAGGCAACGTTGTTCCCGGTGATGTCTGGTGAGGACCTGCCGTACAACAGGCCTACAAGCCCTCAGTCCAGCCTCTCTCAGCCTATTGCAGACAGTCTGAGCACTGATGGAGGGATTGTGCTTTCCTGGTGTAACTCAGGCAGTTGTTGTTGCCATCCTGTACCTGTCTGGCAGGTGTGATGTTCGGATGTACTGATCCTGCGCAGGTGTTGTTACATGTGGTCTGCCACCGCGAGGACGATCAACTGTCCGTCCTGTAGCGCTGTCTTAGGCGTCTCACTATACGGACATTGCACTTTATTGCCCTGACCACATCTGCAGTCCTCATGCCTCCTTGCAGCATGCCTAAGGCACATTCACGCACATGAGCAGGGACCCTGGTCATATTTCAGAGTCAGTAGATAAGCTTCTTTAGTGTCCTAAGTTTTCATAACTGTGACCTTACCGTCTGTAAGCTGTTAGTGTCTTAACGACCGTTCCACAGGTGCATGTTCATTCATTGTTGGGAAACAGTATTTAAACCCTTTACAACAAATATCTGTGAAGTTACTTGGATTTTTAAGAATTATCTTTGAAAGACAGGGTCCTGAAATAGAGGAGTTTCTTTTTTTGCTGAGTTTAGATGTTTATACACCCTGGATTGCTGATGCTATGTGTTGGCCAATGAGAGACTTTGAAGCCACTGTGCGGCCATATTGGCAGTGCCCAGAAAAAGCAGTCATCCATAGTAATGAATGGAATTCTACAGTATTTCAATTAAACGTTAAGGACCAAATTATATGTATTTAAGTATTTGTTGTAGCAGTGGGGACAGTTATATATATTTTTTACTTAGTTATAAATGTACTAGGGAAATGTTGTACATTTTATACAAATAAAAAAGTATGTTTAGCTCACAATATCGTTAAAAGTGTACATTAAAATGTGTCTGTAATAGAAAAGACTTGGCAAAAACAAAAAGGTAGACATTTATAAATGCATTTCCATAGCTTCCCAAAAAAATGGTGGTGAAGTGCCAAGATGGAGGCACAGTGGCTTCAAAACTCTATAAATGACAGCAGGTTCTGTTAACAACAGCAGGTGTTTGGCAGGCAGGAGCGATGGACACCTTGTGCTAGCTAGCTAAGACTTCAGTACACAGCAGGCGGGAGCATCAAAATATTTTTCCTGAATATTGACAAAAATATTCTAATCTTAAGAGGTTTATCCATCAGTGATGGAGTTGACAAGCCTCTAAGAGAGTTGACAGATACTCAAAACAGACATATTGTTGCTTCTAAAAAGTCAATAAACGTTTGTACAATGTCAACAATAATCCCCCCAAAACAACCAGTCTATCAGCACTGTCAGAGTTAACGCCCTTGGAGAAGCAGGTAGCCGAGTGGTTAGAGCTTTGGACTAATAACCGAAAGGTTGCTAGATCGAATCCCCAAGTTGACAATGTAAAAATCTGTTGTCCTGTCCCTGGACAAGGCAGTAAATCCACTGTTCCTAGGCGTTATTGTAAATAAGATTTTGTTCTTAACTAGGCAATTCAGTTAAATACATTTTTTTTAAATCAAGACGGAGTTGACAAAAATAGATTTTTCTTCATTTAAGTAGTATACAAAGTAGCAATTTAGTTTTTCCTCGGTTGCTTTGACGCGAAAACCTCATTTAAAAAACATTTGAATACAAATTCCTATTTATCTGGGAGAGAGATTTTAGAATTTTAAACACTTTTCTGGACAGTTTGAAATTTGGATGCTCTGCTCCAGACAAGGGCATTTCCAGGCATACAGCTTTACCTTACAATTCCACTAAATATGATTATGCTTTAAAAAGTGCAACTATAAAAATAAAGTTTCCCTGTCAGACAAGAATTGTACCGACTTGCAAGAATCCCTGTCGAGCAGACATCTATATTGGAGTGCAAGACCCTTCATGTTTACAACTGATAAATGGGCCTAAAACTAGAGATGTACAATTACCCTGGCATAGTAAACAAAGCAAAACAAAAATGGCTAAACATACAACACAATTTTATTAGGTTGTGCATTGTAGAGTATCAAGGCACTGTATTTCCTATGCATAAAACATTATTTGGATATAGAACATAGTGAATTGTCTATGAATAGACAGTTTAGTGAAAACAATAAATAAACATACAGGTTACATAAAACATAGCCTGGGCAGTTGCTAGTGGGCTTCATGGATCTTCACTTGGTTTCAATCATAGGTGTTTTGGCTCCCGAGTGGCAGAGCGGTCTAAAGCACTGCATCTCAGTGCTAGAACCTCACTAGACACCCTGGTTCGATTCTAGACTATCACAACCGGCCGTGATTGGGAGTCCCATAGGGCGGCGCACAATTGGCCCAGCTTCGTCCGGGTATGGCCGGTGTAGGCCGTCATTGTAAATAAGAATTTGTTCTTAACTGACTTGCCTAGTAAAAAAAAAATACAATTTCAACATATTCTTAACTAATTCTAACCTGACTTAACTTTGAAAACTTGTCTCCAGCTATAAAAATTGTTTATGTAAAAACATTACTGTCCTGAAAGTGCAAACAATGTGTGAAAGCAATCAGTAATCATAAAAAAGGTGTTGCTTAACCTGGGCTGACGTACTTAAGAGGTCTATCTGGCAGCATGATCGAGTAGAAGGGAGGTTGGTTGTCATGTTCAGTGTTGCCAGCAGTCTCTCCTGTGTCATGACGCTGTTTTATGTGTTGCTGCTACAGCTCTCGACATAGCTGGGAGGAGCCTCTGTAACAGAGGACAGCGGATATTAGTTAGCAGACAAAGACATTATTACACAAGACCCACCTAACTACATGAGGTCACAGCAAAACTTACAAAGCAAAGACATAACTGTCTTAAGGTGTGGCAATTAGACTCCTTCATAATGGATATTAGCCAAGACTCTGAAACCTGCCACAACTGATACATTGAGATGACAATAATAGAAACACCTTACCCAAATACTAAATATCAAACTGTGCAATAAGATAACTGAGTAAAAAGTAAATAGCATTAGCACCGCCAGTCACTACAGGAGTGTAAGACTGACCATGTGGGAGTGTTGAGGTGCTGTACTCAGGAGGCAGGAGTGGGTAGAGGGTTGGCTTGGGGTTGGTACTGCCCTCAGAGAAGAATGGGATGGTGGCGCCTGTGGACACACAGAACAAAGGTCCCGTTGGGTTTGTGGCGCCACTCTGGGACTGGTTCTGGGAGAAGGTGAGGCCTGGGGCATAGCTGAAGGCACTGGGGGAGACAGTGGCCTGAGAGCTCAAGAAACCAAGCTGGGAGTGGCTCTCAGTTGGGAGGGCCTCGGTCACCTGCCCCTTGGCGCCCATGACCAGATAGTCCATCTCAGCTGGAGGGGCACTGGGGGAGGCAGGGGAGGAAGTGGAGACTCTGATTCTGGGAACAGGTTTTGGGGCTGGGTGGGGGTAAGGGCAAGGGGTAGTAGGAGTTTCTTGGTCTTGGGAGGACGGCTCAGAGCGTCTGCTGTTTTGTAGCTTGGTAGGGTTTGCGGAGGAGCGAGAAGGATCGGTGGTTGGAGGAGGGGGTCTGGAGGGTCGTGCTGACGTGGTATCCACTGAGATGTTTCCAATGTGGATGGGCAACAAAAACGAAGCCTCAGGAGATTTCAAGGAGATCTAAAGTACCAGGGAGTAAAGAGGAGAAGGTATTATCAAAACATGGGTGCTAAACTGTAGAGAAAAAGGGTTTCACTGTAGAGGAATGTTATCATGAAGAGAAAAGTTGCTTACTTGAATGAAGTATTCCATGTTTATTAGACCACAGTCAGCCAGAGATGACTGGGGCAGAGGAGGTACAATAATCTGCTCCTTCCACTCAGCTTGTTTGCCAGCCTTCACCCCAGCACCCTCCACCTGCACTAAAGTCCTCAAGTCAATGGTAGGCTTCTTTGTCTGGTAAGTTACTTTCTGTTGGAGAGGAGCACACAGAAATAGGGTAGATCATGTTTGAGTGACTAAAATAAAGCAATCCCTTTTTTCTCTCACCTGAGACAAGAATTACCCCATTGCAGCTTTATAGCGTCATTAACACAACCACACTTTGTTGAAACACTTCCCTTAGCCTTGCTTTATTTCAAGCACTGAAGACTAGGTCAGTACTCTATACCTGAATGAGACAGGCTACCACAGTCCCTGTGGTTTTCCCAGACTGGTTGTGGAGCTCTGTGGTCAGTTGGATGACCTGACCAGGCGTGTAGCCCTTCATGTCACTATGGGCCTTCAGCACCACAGTTCCTGTCTTTACCCCCAGCAGGTAGGTGAACTTCTTAGTAACGGAAGATGAACTACACCCCTGGAAACAGGTGGGAAATATAAAGTTAAGACCAGATTCACCAATCTCCAGTGTCTATGGTTTGGATATCTCTGATAAAGTGAAAAGGTATCAAAATCAGCCAGGGGAGCTCTCACATGGATGTCAGGTACGTCATTGAGGTTGAGGAGACTCAGCAGGTAGAAAGGCTTCTCCACCTTATAGTCCTTAGAGAAGCGAGGAGTGTCAATGAAAGCCCTAACTCTGTACATAACTTTTCCATAGTTTCCTTCAAAGGATGTGGGAACAGAGGCTATATGGGAATGAAAGGAGTAGTTATTTAGCACAGGATGTCTTTTCATGGTGGCAAGAATAGGCAAAAATATTGGCAACACAAATGGCCTGTATCTAATTGTTTTACAATTAAAAGACGGTGTACATTGAACAGCAGATGCAAGTTTCAAATCAGAATGGACAGTTGAGGACCAGTTAGGTTAGTTTGGGTTTCTGTGGTATGGATCACCTACATTGTTATGAAACATAACTGTCAGAGGGAAAGTGAATCCCTTCTCAACTGGACAGGCAGTCTGTCGGTCAGTGTGACAGATCTTAACAATAAGTAATGAGCGGAGGGTTTATGTTATCATAGGGCTCCTCTACCTGTGAGCTATTGCATAGATAAGGCAGAATGTGATGTAGTTCATATAATGATCTATCGGATTCATTTCCTTTGTATGTAAAGTGTAACGGTCCAATAATCAAAAGTCAAACTTTGAAACAAAAAAGAGAAGTGCTGGCGGAGATCTTTGTGGGCTATACTCAGCCTTGTCTCAGGATGGTAAGTTGGTGGTTGAAGATATCCCTCTAGTGGTGTGGGGGCTGTGCTTTGGCAAAGTGGGTGGGGTTATATCCTTCCTGTTTGGCCCTGTCTGGGGGTGTCCTCGGATGGGGCCACAGTGTCTCCTGACCACTCCTGTCTCAGCCTCCAGTATTTATGCTGCAGTAGTTAATGTGTCGGGGGGCTAGGGTCAGTTTGTTATATCTGGAGTACCTCTCCTGTCCTATTCAGTGTCCTGTGTGAATCTAAGTGTGCGTTCTCTAATTCTCTCTTTCTCTCTCTCTCGGAGGACCTGAGCCCTAGGACCATGCCCCAGGACTACCTGACATGATGACTCCTTGCTGTCCCCAGTCCACCTGGCTGTGCTGCTGCTCCAGTTTCAACTGTTCTGCCTTATTATTATTATTATTATTATTATTATTAGACCATGCTGGTCATTTATGAACATTTGAACATTTTGGCCATGTTCTGTTATAATCTCCACCCGGCACAGCCAGAAGAGGACTGGCCACCCCTCATAGCCTGGTTCCTCTCTAGGTTTCTTCCTAGGTTTTGGCCTTTCTAGGGAGTTTTTCCTAGCCACCGTGCTTCTACACCTGCATTGCTTGCTGTTTGGGGTTTTAAGCTGGGTTTCTGTACAGCACTTTGAGATATCAGCTGATGTACGAAGGACTATATAAATAAATTTGATTTGATTTAGGCCATACCAGATTGTTAGTATGAATGACCATGAGACAAAACATAAGCGAGGAAGCCACGGTCATACCAGTACAGAGGATAGTATAACAAAGATAACAGGTGGCTTGAAACAGCAGGTGAAATTGGGAACTAAGCAGTTCAGCTAACACATCTCAGGGTATCAATGCTCTCAGTCCCTACCATACTAGTCAACAAGGGGAAAAGGAGGCTAATGAGCTAATGACAAGGGCACAATCTCAACAAACGCATTAAAATGGTTCATTACAGAACTATCTTTTTTAACACCTACTCATTCAAGGGATTCTTTATTTTTATTATATTCTACATTGTAGAATAATAGTGAAGACATCAAAACTATTAAATAACATATGGAATCATGCAGTAAACAACAAAAAATTGTTAAACAAATATATGAGATTCTTCAAAGTAGCAACCCTTTGCCTTGATGACAGCTTTGCACACTCTTGGCATTCTCTCAACCAGCTTCATGAGGAAAGCATTTCAATTAACATGTGTGCCTTGTTAAAGTACATTTGATGTGTTTGAGACAATCAGTTGTGTTGTGACAAGGTAGGGGTGGTATATAGAAGATAGCCCTATTTGGTAAAAGACCAAGTCCATATTATGGCAAGACCAGCTCAAATAAGCAAATAGAAACGACAGTCCATCATTAGTTTAACACATGAAGGTCAGTCAATACGGAAAATTAAGAACTTCAACGTTTCTTCAAATGCAGTAGCAAAAAACATCAAGCACTATGATGAAACTGGCTCCCATGAGGACCACTACAGGAAAGGAAGACCCAGAGTTACCTCTGGTGTAGAGGATAAATTCCTTAGTTACCACATAAATGCTTCAGAGTTCAAGTAACAGACAAATCAATTGTTCAGAGGGGACTGCATGAATCAGGCCTTCATGTTCAAATTGCTGCAAAGAAACCACTACTAAAGGACACCAATAAGAAGAAACTTGCTTGGGCCAAGAAACACGAGCAATGGACATTAGACAGGAGGAAATCTGTCCTTTGGTCTGATGAGTCCAAATTTGAGATTTTTGGTTTCAACCGCCGTGTCTTTGAGAGACAGAGTAGGTGAACGGATGAGCTCCACGTGTGGTTGCCACCGTGAAGCAAGGTGGCGTGATGGTGCTTTGCTGGTGACACTGTCAGTGATTTATTTACAATTCAAGACACACTTAACCAGCATGGCTACCACAGCATTCTGCAACGATATGTCATCCCATCTGGTTTGTGCTTAGTGGGACTATCATTTGTTTTTCAACAAGACAATAAACCAACACACCTCCAGGCTGTATAAGGGCTATTTGACCAAGAAGGAGAGTGAAGGAGCGCTGCATCAGATGACCTGGCCTCCACAATCACCCAACCTCAACCCAATTGAGATGGTTTGGAATGAGTTGGACCGCAGAGTGAAGGAAAAGCAGCCAACAAGAGCTCAGCATACATGGGAACTCCTTCCAGACTGTTGGAAAAGCATTCCAGGTGAAGCTGGTTGACAGAATGCCAAGAGTGTGTAAAGCTGTCATCAACACAAAAGGTGGCTACTTTGAAGAAACTAAAATATATATATATAATATATATATATATATATTTTTTTGCACTTTTTTTGGTTACTACATGAATCCATGTGTTATTTCATAGTTGATGTCTTCACTATTATTCTACAATGTAGAAAATAGTCAAAAGAAAAACCCTTGAATAAGTAGGTGCGTACAAACTTTTGACTGGCACTGCATGCATGTATGCGCTAATAATGAAACATTTATGAACTACTTATAGCCCTTCTATAAGGGAAAGGGAGATACCTAGTCAGTTGTACAACAATGAATTCAACTGAAATGTGTCTTTCGCTACCTTAACATAAATTGTTACCCCAACCTCATGGCCACGAGTAAGTTATTTTAGAGGCTCACATCAATTACTCTGCCAATGTGCAGTAATTTGTAGCGCCATTTCCATTCTAGACACATGTCAACGGTCCCCATGGTAATCCACATCCTCAATCATTAATGTAGAGATTGAGGAACTGTACTTCATTCCTCATATTACTTCTGCTGATAATGAACGAGCCATGTCAAAACTAAAGTATCTACTCACATGCCAGGGCATGTCCGATTATAAAACGTGAGGAAAACCCATATATTTTAAAGGATGTGGTGCATAGGTCTGCAAAGCTCCATCACTCAGCGGCCTTACCTGGAATGAGAAACATGAACGGAAAACTGTGATCTCCCGGTTTCAGGGTTCCTGGAAGACAGGAAGAAAGATAAGCACCAGATCAGCTGTCTGGAAAACATTCTGTCCATTAACAATGTCTGTTGTTCTTGTTCTATGAATCACATTCAACTTTCAGGGTAGAAGGGGAAGCTCTCAGAATAGGGATTCAATGTTTGTTTACCTCATCCTTCTTGCATATGTAGGTGATAAAAGAAAATCATTACAAAAACAAAGACTGACTGGAAGGTGTGTATGTGTCATTTCAAAGGAAACAGTTACACCATAACTGAAGTGTCAGTAAGAAGTGGAAAAGGGAGGTGAATGTGGCCTATAACTGTAAACGTGAGCAGGTAATGAACCAGTTGACAGCACCTTTATCTGCCACAGAGAGCGTGCTGCTGAAGTACTGCTCTTCCACCATCCAGGCTGTGTCATTGCTCTTGCTGGTGACACCACAGAAGCCTTGGCAATTCACTTTGATATCTGCAGGGATAATACACAGAACTATTCACTTCACAAGAAAATAAGAGAACTTAAGATCCCTAGAATGTTTGTATCTTCCATTTGTTTGGCAGATGCAGACCACAGCAATCAATTATTCACAGGCCTTTGAGGAGAGTTTACATTGAGGGAAATTTTCCTGCAAACACGTAACATGTCACACAGAACATATTCGTAAAAACCAAACTCAAATAACGAGGGATCCTAAAACAAAGACAAGTCAAACAGACAAAACAGTTTCTGGTGTGATGCAAAGCAACACACTTGAACAGTCTGTTTTCTTATGTGAGTCACATACCTGGCAGTGAAACTCAAAACACACCAAAGTCACACAAGCCAATAGGGTGGCAGGTAGCCTAGTGGTTAGAGTACTGGGTCAGTAACCGAAAGGTTGCTAGATCGAATCCCTAAGCTGACAAGGTCAAAGTCTGTCATTCTGCTTCTGAACAAGGCAGTTAACCCATTGTTCCTAGGTCGTCATTGTAAATAATATTTTTTTCTTAACCGACTTGCCTAGTTAAATAAACAAATAAAATGAGCACATCAATTAAAGGGTGCTAAATGAGAGGCCTTAGAGGGGATTGGAAACAGCTCTTGGCCAGTAGTGGGTTATGGGTACATTAATTAATAGTTCAATCAATCATAATTCTGGATGGAGCCCAACAACACAGTCCTAGAGAAGGACAGCCAAGTAAAAACTAATCAAAAACCCCGGTGGAAGTATAAAGTTCAGTACTCTGATATTCAGCTAAATTATACAAGTTAAGTTTAATTTTAACTTCCCATAACAACAATTGAATAACATTAAAACAATTATACTTGTTAAGAGCATGTTGATGATTGTGGGGGCTGTCTTGTTATACTTCAGTGCAGCTTTTCACATTATTGATCATAGTCTGCTGCTGGAAAAACTTGTGTAATGGCTTTACACCCCCTTCTATAATGTGGATAACTAGTTACTTGTATAACAGAACACACAGGGTGTTCTTTAATGGAAGCCTATCGAATATAATCCAGTTAGAATCAGGAATTCCACAGGGTAGCTGTCTAGGCCCCTTGCCTTTTAACATGTTTACTAATGACATGCCACTGACTGTGTAAAGCCAGAGTGTCTATGTATGTGGATGACGAAACACTATACATGTCAGCTACTACTACTGAAATGACTGCAACACTCAAAAAAAAGAACTGCAGTTAGTTTCAAGGTGGGTGGCAAGTTATAATCTAGCCCTAAATATTTCAAAAACTAAAAGCATTGCATTTGGAACAAAACACTCACTAAACCTCAACTAAATAATGTGGAAATTGAGCAAGTTGAGATGACTAAACTGTTTGGAGTAACACTAGACTGCAAACTGTCATGGTCAAAACATTGATGCAGTAGTAGCTGAGATGGGGAGAAGTCTGTGTATAATAAATCAATGTGCTACCTTCTTAACAACACTATCAAGAAGGCAGGTCCTACAGACCCTAGTTGTCACACATTGACTACTGTTCAGTCGTGTGGTCAGGTGCCACAAAAAAGGACTTTGAAAAATTGCAATTGGCTCAGAACAGGGAGCATGGCTGGCCCTTGGGTGTGCACAGAGAGCTAATATTAATAATATGCATGTCAATCTCTCCTGGCTGAACGTGGAGGAGAGATTGACTTCATCACTACTTTTATTTATGAGAGGTATTGACATGTTGAATGCACCGAGCTGTCTGTTTAATAAACTACTGGCACACAGCTCGGACACCAATGCATACCCCACAAGACATGCCACAAGAGGCCTATTCACAGTCCAAGTCCAGAACAGACTACGGAAGGCACACAGTACCACATAGAGCCATGACTACATGGAACTCTATTCCACATCAAGTAACTGACGCAAGCAGTAAAATTAGATTTGAGAAACAGATTGTTTTTTAAAAACACCTTATGGAATAGCAGGGACTGTGAAGCAACACAAACATTGGAACATGCATGCATACACACACGATAACATCAGCACTATACATACTAGATGTCGTTCCCATAGCAATGATTAAAACATTCCCAAACCAGAAACCGTGGATTGGTGGCAGCATTCGCGTGAAACTGAAAGCCCGAACCACTGCTTTTAATCAGGGCAAGGTGACCGGAAACATGAACGAATACAAACAGTGTAACTATTCCCTCCGCAAGGCAATCAAACTAGCTAAGCGTCAGTATAGAGACAAAGTAGAATCTCAATTCGACGGCTCAGACACAAGAGGTATGTGGCAGGGTCTACAGTCAATCACGGATTACAAAAAGAAAACCAGCCCAGTCACGGACCAGGATGTCTTGCTCCCAGGCAGACTAAATAACTTTTTTGCCCGCTTTGAGTACAATATAGTGCCACTGACAACCCGCAACTAAAACATGCAGACTCTCCTTCACTGCAGCCGACGTGAGGAAAACATTTAAATGTGTCAACCCTCGCAAGGCTGCAGGCCCAGACGGCATCCCCAGCCGCGCCCTCAGAGCATGCGCAGACCAGCTGGCTGGTGTGTTTACGGACATATTCAATCAATCCCTATCCCAGTCTGTTGTTCCCACATGCTTCAAGAGGACCATATCACCTCCACCCTACCTGACACCATAGACCCACTCCAATTTGCTTACCGCCCAAATTAGGTCCACAGACGATGCAATCTCAACCACACTGCACTAACCCATCTGGACAAGAGGAATACCTATGTGAGAATGCTGTTCATCGACTACAGCTCGGCATTTAACACCATAGGGCCCTCCAAGCTCGTCATCAAGCTCGAGACCCTGGGTCTCGACCCCGCCCTGTGCAACTGGGTACTGGACTTCCTGACGGGCCGCCCCCAGGTGGTGAGGGTAGGCAACAACATTTCCACCCTGCTGATTCTCAACACTGGGGCCCCACAAGGGTGCGTTCTGAGCCCTCTCCTGTACTCCCTGTTCACCCACGACTGCGTGGCCACGCACGCCTCCAACTCAATCATCAAGTTTGCGGACAACAACAGTGGTAGGCTTGATTACCAACAACGACGAGACTGCCTACAGGGAGGAGGTGAGGGCCCTCGGAGTCTGGTGTCAGGAAAATAACCTCACACTCAACGTCAACAAAACTAAGGAGATGATTGTGGACTTCAGGAAACAGCAGAGGGAACACCCCCCTATCCACATTGATGGAACAGTAGTGGAGAGGGTAGTAAGTTTTAAGTTCCTCGGCGTACACATCACAGACAAACTGAATTGGTCCACCCACACAGACAGCATCGTGAAGAAGGCGCAGCAGCGCCTCTTCAACCTCAGGAGGCTGAAGAAATTCAGCTTGTCACCAAAAGCACTCACAAACTTCTACAGATGCACAATCGAGAGCATCCTGTCGGGCTGTATCACCGCCTGGTATGGCAACTGCTCCGCCCACAACCGTAAGGCTCTCCAGAGGGTAGTGAGGTCTGCACAACGCATCACCGGGGGCAAACTACCTGCCCTCCAGGACACCTACACCACCAGATGTCACAGGAAGGCCATAAAGATCATCAAGGACAACAACCACCCGAGCCACTGCCTGTTCACCCCGCTATCATCCAGAAGGCGAGGTCAGTACAGGTGCATCAAAGCTGGGACCGAGAGACTGAAAAACAGCTTCTATCTCAAGGCCATCAGACTGTTAAACAGCCACCACTAACATTGAGTGGCTGCTGCCAACACACTGACTCAACTCCAGCCACTTTAATAATGTGAATTGATGGGAAATGTAAAATATATCACTAGCCACTTTAAACAATGCTACCTAATATAATGTTTACATACCCTACATTATTCATCTCATATGTATATATTGTACTCTATATCATCTACTGCATCTTTATGTAATACATGTATCACTAGCCACTTCAACTATGCCACTTTGTTTACATACTCATCTCATATGTATATACTGCACTCAATACCATCTACTGTATCTTGCCTATGCCGCTCTGTACCATCACTCATTCATATATCTTTATTTACATATTCTTTATCCCCTTACACTTGTGTCTATAAGGTAGTAGTTTTGGAATTGTTAGGTTAGATTACTCGTTGGTTATTACTGCATTGTCGGAACTAGAAGCACAAGCATTTCGCTACACTCGCATTAACATCTGCTAACCATGTGTATGTGACAAATAAAATTTTATTTGATTTTACACTGGCAATACTAAAGTACCTATAAGAACATCCAATAGTCAAAGGTATATGAAATACAAATGGTAGAGAGAGAAATAGTCCTATAATTCCAATAATCTCAACCTTATTACCTGGGAATAGTATAGACTCATGTTAAAAGAAACCACCAGCTATCAAATGTTCTCATGTTCTGAGCAAGGAACTTAAACGTTAGCATTTTTACATGGCACATATTGCACTTTTACTTTCTTCCCCACCACTTTGTTTTTGCATTATGTGAACCAAATTGAACATGTTTAATTATTTATTTCAGGCTAAATTGATTTGATTGATGTACTATATTAATATAAAAGTGTTTATTCAGTTTTGTTGTTATTGTCATTACAAATTTTGAAAAAAAATTATAAAATTGGCCGATTAATGTGTCAGCTTTTTTTGGTCCTCCAATAAATCGGCATTGAAAAATCATAATTGGTCGACCTCTAATACCTACACACGGATTTAGTACTGTAGATATGTGGTAGAGTAGGGGCCTGAGGGCACACAGTGTGTTATGAAATCTGTAAAATGTAGTATTGTAATGTTTTAAATTTGTAGAAACTGACCTACATTTTGCTGGACCCCATGAAGAGTTGCTGCTGCCAATGGGGATCCATAATAAATACAAAGATCCACTTTACAGAGTCTAAATATGTGACATTGTGGAGTACCACCGTTTGTGAAAATCAAATGTGAAGTCCTCACAACAGGTCAGATAACCTTCCCAAGTTACTGCAGTATTGATTGTGAAGTTCTGAAGACATCAGTTAAAAACAGAGCAGCCAGTGACACTGTATTCCATATCTAAATGCATGACTCAAGCTGCTACAGCCTGATCTGTTTTTCCTGACCTGGAATGTAAACAAACCGGAGCTTTAACACAAGACATTGAGCCGAAACACCCATGAAACAAAACATCTGCGTTTTAAGAGGGCAATTTAGTTCTCATGTTCAATAAGGGTCAGAGAAAATGTATCTTAAAATGTGTGTTTTACCATGAACATATTTTTGGGGGGTTGTTCTTTAACTCCACCTACTGTCTAAACAGCAGTGAAAAAAAAATATATATATATATATAAATAAATGTGTGACTACCTCAAAACATTTTTGATCACCCCCAGTGCAATTTTTATGAATAGATGAATTATTTTGTTCTACTATAACAGGTGATCGGGATGAGGGTGACCACCTACTGTCAATAGCTATTTGATACAGGGAAAGCCCTTTGAGATCCTTCCTTTCATTAGGCACACAGATATTGGCCCATTGAACAATTCAATGTTATATCCTACCACACACACACACACACAGCTTGAGTTGATCATTGCCCCTTCTATGCTTGCAAATAAATTCTTGGTATAAATGTTAATAGTTTGACTAATCTTGTTCGCATTGTTTTACTTTTTAGATATGGTAAAATTACAAATCAAGTTAGTCAACAGACCCCAAAAATGAGTCCAATTTGCCTCTCTGACAAAAAATGAGACTGATCGCCTTGGTTTTGTTTTCCTTCAAACACATCTAAAGAAAGTGTCTGTTCGAGTAAAAGCCCTCCCAAGAACATGATACAAGTCAGTCTACCGGAATTCTTTAAACATTAAGTTAGTTGTACACGTTCATCACCTGAAAATAATACAAATACGAAGATACAATGTAGGCTACTGTAATTAAAACGTCCCAAATCACAATTGCATAACCATTGTTTGCTTCAGTGGAACACTAACGCTACTTCCTTGTCCGAGGAGACGACAAATTCACGACAGGTGAAAGAAAGTTAGCAATGATTGTTAAATGGTGACGTTTTCCAGAACCCTACCTTTACATAGCAGAGCTTCGGTGGTTGTGATTTTCAGAGTGCCTGAAAGTGACTCTCCAGGACTATAAACAACTTTATTGTCTTTAAAAGTTATGTCGAATTCTTGGAGTTTTCCCATGTTTTCCACCACGAGAAGGTGGCACCTACAACTGAATCACCTGTTCGCACTACGCACTCCCTGTCCAAGTTGATCCGCCGTGACGTCACTAACAGGAAACAGCTCTTTTTTATTTTTTAGCGTCTCGTATTAAATAAAAATTAAACATAAATATATAAATACATCTCACATAAAATGTATCTCACATGTATCTGTTAAATACGTATTTAAATGTTATGCATGTGTCCTTTGTACTGTAAACAAAATATCAGATATTATTTTTCAATGGTTAAATCCATTTGAATTCCATCACTTTTTGACAGCACCCCTTTTGTTTAAAACGAAACTTCCCAGAAGTGGTCAGAAAGTGACTTTTGGACCTGAATTAGATAAAGGTGCTCAAAGTTGACCCATTTTGCATACCTCACGCTAGCTTTAGACATCCACGTCTTCATCACTAGAAAAGATAAACGTTTGAGTTTGATATCATTAACACGTTTATTAATAAACATTGTAATTTTTTTACCTTTTACGTCAATTATTTATAAACGTGTAAACTTGAAATATTCGCATATGTTTCGTTTAGACGCTATTTTACATAATCTGAGGTTTTTTTATTTTTATGTGCCCCATTGGTTGAGACACATGCTCTTGATTACAAGGTGGGCGTCCGTTTAATCATAGAAATATAATTCATAGAATGGACCTATCCCTTCATACCACTGCAATTGATCTGGTACACCAGTGGTTCCCAAAATGTTATAGTCCCTTACCTCTTCAAACATTCAACCTCCAGCTAGGTACCACCTCTAGCACCAGGGTCAGCACACTCTCAAATGTTGTTTTTTGTCATCATTGTAAGCCTGCCACACACACACCATACAATACATTTATTAAACATGAGAATGAGTGTGAGTTTTTCTCACTACTCGGCTCGTGGGAAGTGACAAAGAGCTCTTATAGGACCAGGGCACAAATAATAATATTATAATAGTAATCACAAATGTTGCTCTTTATTTAACCAACTTACATATAAAACCTTATTTGTTAATTGAAAATTGTGAATAACTCACCACAGGTTAATGAGAAGGATGTGCTTGAAAGGATGCACCATAACTATGCAATGCTGGTATTGGAGAGAGTCTCAGTCTTAAATCATCTTAAATCACATTTGCCATTAGTCACTGCCCATATCATTGCATAATGCAGAAAATACACAAGAGTTCGGGGGCCTTGCTTTAACAAAGTTAACCATTTTCACTGTAATGTCCAAAACGTCTTTCAAGCTGTCAGACATTCCCTTGGCAGCAAGAGGCTCTCGGTGGATGCTGCAGTGTACCCAAGTGGCGTCGGGAGAAACTGCTTGCACACGTGTTACCACTCCACTATGTCTCCCTGTCATGGCTTTTGCGCCATCAGTACAGATACCAACATGAGCAGCAGCTACGTTTGGCTACATACGTTAGTGGAATTCCTGCGACAGAGTAATGGTTAATGTGATTGGATGTGAATTATTTGACTAGGCTACCTGTATTTGACATTATGTTGTTATTTCGCTGAACACTAGATGGTTTAATTTTATTTTTGGCAGGGAAACGAGGCTACTCAGGCGAGAAAAAAACCTCACCTAAATATATGGCCCCATTGGAAAATATAAATGGACTTTTTGAAAATGTGAATAATGCATTTTTTTATTAAAAACAATGTGAATCACATTTTATTTGGGGTACACCCGACAGCATTGCGCGTACCCCTTAGGAAAATGAAACATTTTATTAAACATTTAAGAAGAAAGAAATTATAAGATAGTTTGACAACCGTGTTTGTAAGCTTTTAAATGATATCAATCTCAACTGTTTATCTTTTCCAGTGATGAAGACATTGATGTCTCAAGGCACTGTGGAGTTTGCAAAAAGGGTCAACTTTGAGCACTTTTATCTCTTGAATGTTTTGGCATTCAAGTCCAAAAAGTCACTTTCTGAGCACTTCTACAATGGTCAAATACACTACATATACAAAAGTATGAGGACACCACTTCAAATGAGTGGATTCGGCCATTTCAGCCACACCTGTTTCAGACAAGTGTATAAAATCGAGCACACAGCCATGCAATCTCCATAGACAAACATTGGCAGTAGAATGGCCTTTCTGAAGAGCTCAGTGACTTTCAAAGTGGAACATTAAAAGATGCCACCTTTCCAACAAGTTTGTTTGTCAAACGTCTGCCTTGCTAGAGCTGCCTTAGTCATCTGTAAATTCTGTTATTGTAAAGTGGAAACGTCTAGGAGCAACAGCGGCTCAGCCGCGAAGTGGTAGGCCACAGAAGCTCACAGAACAGGACCGCTGAGTGCTGAAGCGTGTAGGGTATATAAAACCTCTGTCCTAGTTTGAAACACTCACTACCAAGTTCCAAACTGCCTCTGGAAGCAATGTCAGCACAATAACTGTTTGTCAGGAGCTTCATGAAATGGGTTTCCATGGCCAAGCAGCCACACACAAGCCTAAGATCGCCATGCGCAATGCCAAGCATGGAGCAGTGGAAATGCATTCTCTGGAGTGATGAATCACTTCTCCATCTGGCAGTCCAACAGATGAATCTGGGTTTGGCAGATGTCAGCAGAACGCTACCTGCCCCAATGCATAGTGCCAACTGTAAAGTTAGGTGGAGGAGGAATAATGGTCTGGGTTGTTTTTCATGGATGGTTTCATTCAAATCAAAAGGGGTGCTGTCAGAAAGTGATTGGGGTAAAACCATTTGAATTCCATGTCATTTTCATTCATCAAATTGAAATTGGCTAAGTAAAACATTGTTTTTGGTTACAGGACTGAGACAAATTAGGGTGTCTGATATGCCTACTGTATGGATAGTCAACACTCCCACCTTAGTGAGTTTGTGAAATGAGAACTATAGACAAATAGAGGTACATTTTCTTTTAATCCGGATTTCGAACAGGTATTGACCTCATACATTATTATTTTCTCAAATAAAAGCAAAAGGTCAAAGAAACAATAATTACATTACAAAATATGATAACAATTCATACACAAGGAAAATAAAAAACAATTTAGTTTAACAGTTAAAAAGTTGACCCAATATGACCCCAATCCAGATAATTATCAATGAGAAATGAATATGAAACAGAGAAAGCAGCATACTGTACATAGAACGTGATATATTCAATAATATTGCAGTGTAATTGATAACCTCTCTGTCTCCGACTCACTCAAAGCTCTGTTGTACTTCTTTGAGTGTTCATCCGACCCACACTGAAGGATCCACCCTGAAATGCCTTTCTAAATGTCTGGGACCCAAAACAATACAGCAGAGGATCCAGGCAACTATTGACACCTGCCAGGATGAATGACACATAATATGCCGTATCCAAATGTCGAAGCATCGTACAAGCTTCACTGTATTTGTTTACCACTACCCCTATTGTCCGCACTAAATTGAGTGGTAGAAAGCAGAGCCCAAATATCACTAAGCAGATACCTATCATCCTCTGTGATTTGATCTTAACGGCAAGGCCCCTTGCTGAGTTGATATTGAGTTGAGACACTGAGTTTGCCAGGCGACGATAGCTTTCTGCAGCCACTGAGAAAGGCAGAAGGAATCCTAAGATGAATAAGAAGAAGTTAATGACAAAGTACACATCTGTCAGATCATGCTGATGGATGGTCAGACATTGGGTTTTATCTCCCTCCTTACTGGGTGGAAGAAAGAAAGTTAGGACAAGAGCTTCTACTAGAAGCAGCAACCAAACTCCACCACATAACTTCCTTACAAACCCATTTTGTTTCATACGGGAGCTTTTGTTGAATTTGACAACCACCACATAACGATGAATGCTGATGAGCATGAGGAACAGGATGCTGCCGAAGAAGTGTGCACTTAGAAGGACAATCTTGAATACACACAGTAATGGTCCAAATGTCCAGTTGCTGCCGTTGGTTAAGTATACAGCCATCAGGGGAGTTGCAGGGGTGCCAAGGGCATCACTCAGGGCCAAGTTGAACTGCAGGGTGGTACCAGAGCTCCAATGTGGTATACGGAAGCAGAAGACCCACAGACTGAAGCTGTTGAGGAGGAAGCCAACCACAAAGACCAGGATTAGGATCACAGGGATGGAACCATTTTGGGATTCCACTGTACAGAGCTCAGTGTTACTGCTGTTGGCTGGGATGGTGGTTATGTCAGCATTTATGTTTGCTGGGATAGTGGTCAGGGACTGGAGCGACATGGAGGGTGACTCTGTGCTGGTCATCTTGAGAAGAAATCGATGTAGAGTGGAAGTAGATATTCTTAAAACACCTTTGAAGGAAACATTTATGAAGAGTAATATTTAGGATGGGAAAATTATTACCCCAAAAAATATATCAAAATGTTGTTTCTCATTTTCATGCATTTAAACCATTTTATTGTATCTTGCAACACTTCATAGACTGATGTCAAAGGATGCTATTGCATTGAACTTTTCCTGTGTTGCCACATTTTCTTGCACAGCCTCTCAACAATTATATCTCACAATGGTAAGATTGTCTAAGAATATCCAGTTCACAAACCCAGGTACAGATCTGGATTTAAACAAAAACATCTGAAATGTGAATAAAGGTAGCCTAAAACTAAATATTTATGAACCATGATATTAAGATCAAGACGGCAATTCTCAATTTATAACTGTATATTGTTAACAGTAAGCAAATATGTGCATCTCTCTACCATCTGCCTTTGTCAGAGACAACCTGCTATTATAAACCCATAAGAGAGACCTTACCAAGCTTTGTAAAGCATTACACCAGTCACACTTGCTGCTCTCAGAATGGGACAGTGTGAGCACCTCTTCTCACAACACCTCTAGTGACTTCCTGCATGATGCGGGGAAAGTAATGACAATATTTTTTCGTCATCAGCAATGCAATCATCAAACCACAAAAAAAAGTGACTTTAAACTAAACCATACAGTATAACTGACTAAAATGGACTTATTACAAATGAAGACTGTGGAAAAGATCTTCCTTTTAAAATGCATACAATATACAACTGAATTTGTTTAAAACAGAGCATGTTTTGCTTTACAATTACAGTATGCCATATGACAGTATCTAATTATATTATAACACATCAATAAAATAATACATTTATGATCACCCTCGGGTAACTTTCAAAATAAAGGAAACACGAACATAAAGTGTCTTAATAGGGCGTTGGGCCACCACGGGCCAACAGAATAGCTTCAATGTGCCTTGTCATATATTCTACAAGTGTCTGGAACTCTATTGAAAGGATGCAACACTATTATTCAACGAGAAATTCCATAATTTGCTGTTTGTTTGATGGTGGTGGAAAAATCTGTCTCAGGCTCTGCTCCAGAATCTCCTATAAGTGTTCAATTGGGTTGAGATCTGGTGGGTGACTGACTGGCCATTGTAGCCAAAATCATAGGTAACTGGGCATTTCTATACATGATGCTAAGCATGATGAGATGTTAATTACCTAATTAACTCAACAACCACATCTGTGTGGAAGTACCTGCTTTCAATATACTTTGTATCCCTCGTTTACTCAAGTGTTTCCTTTATTTTGGCACTTACCTGTACATTCTTCCTTCACAGGTCCCATGTCAATGTTAGATACTATTTATGTAAAAAAGAAAAAGACACTGAGCAAACACAATAAACAATAAGCCAAAGTGATTATACTACTATGAGGTTCATTATTCAAGACGTGTTCGAATGCTGGGTGTGGATGTCTTCTAAGTCAATGGAGGGCGAATCAATAGCAGTATCATAGATGATCTGGTCATTTGTGGCTGGGTCTTCTTTAAACTTGACATCGAATTTTCTGAGAGACCTATGAATAGCCTTGACAAAGTTGTGTGATCCAAAACAATAAAGCAATGGGTCCAAGCAGCAGTTTGCTCCAGCCAAAATCCAGGAGATATAGTATGCAGTCTCCACCTGCAGGAGAAGACTGCATTGTTCTGGAAAGTACTTCTTTAATATGACAGCCACAGTTCGTATCACGTTCAGAGGAGTGAAGCACAGTGCAAATATCACCAGACACATTGCCACCATTTTACGTGACTTGGCCTTTATATCACGGCCCTTGGACATGTTGATATTGATACGAGACATTGATCTTGCTAGCTGAACATAGCAGGTCACTGCCACTGAGAGAGGCAACAGGAACCCAGGGATGAGCATAACGAAGTTGATGGCGAAGTAGATGTCAATGTATTTTTCCTGATGAATGCTGAGACATTGTGTGCGGTTTCCCATTGGGCTTGTGTTTAATAAGAAGAAACAGGCAATTCCCTTAGCCAGCAAAACCAGCCAGACTCCAGCACACAGATTCTGAACAAACGCCTTTCGTTTCATACAGGAGCCCCTTTTAAACTGGACAACTACCACGTATCGATGAATGCTGATGAGTGTTAGGAACAGGATACTGCCATAGAAGTGAATGCTCAGCAAGGCAATGTTCAGCTTGCACAGAAAAGCTCCAAAGGGCCAATGGCTACCCATAACAAAGTATGTTGCCATTAATGGTGCAACTGGTGTGATAACAGTGTCACTGACAGCCAAATGAAACTGCAGGACAGTACCAGAGCTCCACTGTGGTATACGGCAGCAGAAGACCCACAGACTGAAACTGTTGAGGAAGAAACCAACCAGGACAACCAGGAGGAGGAAAACAGTGATGGACACATGTTGGGGTTCCACTGTACAGGACTCAGAGAGACTTCTGTTGTCCAGAGGCAACACGGACGGAGACACTGTGCTGTTCATTTTACGATGGGATGTATGGGGTATGCCGGCTATTAACATTCACCTTAAGAAAAAAATAGAGCAAATTGGAATGGATTACTAGTCAGACCACAAAGAAACTGTGAAATGTTACATATTTTGTCAAATAGATTATGCAGACATTGTGTGTTGCATCCTTGTTAATTAATTCTTATAAGGTGGTGTTCAGTGTAGTCAGACAGTAGAACTGAAAACACATTAAACAGGATGTAAAACTTGAAGTGAGAACAGATCTCACCCCAAGTCAACTATCGCAGGGACATCACATCTGTCACAAAATAGCTTTTAATTCTAACAAAACAAATAGAACTCTCTGATTTAAAGTATAACCATATTTTAAAATGAACATTCAAACAATATATGCACAATATATGATTTAAAGCAACTTCAAGCTTACATACACTCCACTCCATATAAAAAAAGTGTTTACATTTGGCTCTAATACTCCAGCATTTTGGATTCCACATTTTAGCCTCACTGTCCAAAAAAACAAGAGGGAAGTGTAACTGAATACAATTGTGAAAAGTTTATCAGAATCCAATTAGTTGCAGGTTAAAATATCTATACACAATGACACATTTAAAGGAAAATACTGCATTATGGAGAAGCTTGTGATCCTGATGAAAGGTTATAACATCTACTTTTGAGTAGGCTACTTACTTAAGCTCGCGCTTGCAGTCCATCAGTGGGACAAGACCTGAATGACAAACTAGTTCGAACTTCCCCTGACTTCTATATGAGGATTTGGTCTGCTGTAGTCGCACACAACCATGATATGTAATTATGTAATATATACAGGCAGAAGCAGAATTGGTCTTTCTCATAACCACGTGTTGAAGCACAAATATGGGCTAGATCAAATTATTCTTCCTGTGTGGTTATAAGAGTCAAAACCCCCAACTTTATTATAGCCAGGATGGGAAACCACTTCACTGACTGCTTACAGTACATGCTTGAAATCTTACTGTGGCATTTTCAAACAAGGACATACAAACATTCATTTTCAAGACCACCCCAGTTGGCAGTTGTCATTGTGTAAAACTTGGAACAGTTCTTGAGTAATGGATTTAAATAAACAAACAGTTAACGTTTTTTTTATTAAATAAATGTTTAACAATTAGTCTAACTTTGTCTTTCCTATAAGTCCAATCATTTAGATTTGTTGTATTCTATTTTGAGTCTAATGTCTTGAAATGCTAAGAATAGAATCAGTATTTCTACATTGTGAATTCCAAATTCTTTACTTTGTCCAGTTACCATAGCAATACCAAGGAACTTTAAATGAATAGGTGTCACTATGGTAATTAGACAAAGAATTCACAAGAATGCAGCAATAGTGATCATATTATTAAGATGAGACAATAAAAAAAGACTACGTTTGTTCATTCTGTATAATCATGTAACCTACCCGCTATAAAGACACATTTGCCATTTTTCTCACATTCAATGTTTTGACAGATAAAAATGTCCAGTTTGTGGAAACTCAAACAAACCACTCCACTGGCACCAGAAAAAAGCTCTGGAACGCCCCTGGATTTTGTGCAATGCATTGGTAAAGCACTGCTACAGCCCAGGTCAGTAGCCGGACACAACACAGCAAGACAGACTCCAAATCAAGTGAGAAGAAAACAGGTAGGGGAATCATGATGCAAATCATCTGACATTTAACTGTTTCAAAACTATAGCCATGTCTCTTCCTCTGATATTATTTTGTTATGCAGCTAAGATATACTCTCAGAAGCAGGTCAGCATGCTTCAAGTCATCCTCAAAGCATGAGAACACATCAATGCTTTCCATTGATCCACGGTAGGCTAGCAAAACTGTACATTCTATTAGAGACTAACATTAATCACACCAGATGCAAAGATAATAATGCTAGAGATGTACATTTGAGAAGGCCTATGCAAGTCTGGCCAGACACATGACGTAGTGTGAGATTGTAACTGGAACTGATACTATCACCTTTCAGTTGTAACACAGTTAGATGGAGATGTGTGATGTCGGTTCTTTCCGATGAGTTCAAGGTTCTTTATGATGAGTTCTTAGTATCCCATTGTAACAGGTCGGGGACAGTCAATGTGGACAAGTGGAGTCAAAGAGAGCTGTCTGAATGGGACATCAACAGGATCAGCAATGGTGGCGGCAGGATATTTTCACTGGGGTAGCTATGGGGTAGCTTGTTCACTGCATAGGGGTGGATTACATGCACACACGCGATCACGTCCGTGAGGTGAGGGAGAACGATGTCGACCTCGATCACCAAATATCTTTGAATATACATATGTACTCAACATGTCATTGAAAATCATGTTAGGGTTTGCAAGAAACCAACGGTTAACTCCCAAACAACAGCCCTCCATTACGCCAATGCCAATTAGCTTGGGTTCAATATTTTACAGCTAGTAGCCTACTGTTATAGCTATAGGAAACAACACAGCTATCTGCAAATCTTTAGCTACTAGCTAATATTTACAACTTTGCAAAAAGTCAAGTGCAACAATTTTGAAACAATAGGAATCGGGTCGTAAAACAGATCAATGGTCAGATACACACACATCCTGATTTAAACTAATTTAGCTAGTGATTTAAAAGATCTGACACTAGATCAGGGGATAGCTACAGGCAAATTTGACATAGTTCAAAGACATATCAGTCAGATGGATTTTTCAACCACTCAAATTCAAGACATTCTGTCAGAGCCAATGAGGAGGCACGGTGTTATGTAGGCTGGACCCTGAGCAGTCAGAGCTTGTTTGTGAGAACAGGATTTTGAGAGACAGAAAAATTTAGACTCATTATATATATTGAAATTAAAACATTATTAATTTCTTTCTTGGGGGTACTAGGCCTATTTTTGACGGCACTTCAGCACTGTCTTGCCCCGGCCCAAAGCCGCCACTGAGGATTAGGAATTCCCGAATGTCCAAGCCCTTTAGAATACCAAGCGCAGTATCACAGGTGAGTTGACTCTTGCTAACACAAATGCTTTCATGAGTATTGAGGGGAAAGAGGAAAGATAACATCAATGATGTGTCTCTTCCTTCAGAGTGTCAATGTCTCACGGGTAAACACTGCTAGGACCCAACACCTACATGATTTTAAGACCGACACACTGCAGGACAGCCGGAGTCAGCTCAGAGCTGATACCAGCCTAAAGAGCATTGATCTTAAGCAGTACAGGAAATCAATCCATGTGAGGAATGGTGGTTTGAAGCCTTTGAAACCTGTTGGCCCACAGAGACCAAGTGTATTCCAGTGTGCTGGCATAACTTCAGGTAAAATCACATTGTTCCTTCTTTCATTCATTTAAAACGGAGCATTCTTCAGACTTTCTACTGTAACCATTGATAAAACATTTAGTTGTTCAAGACTGTTTCACCTTTTGTTATGTGATGATAAATCACTTTTCATCCTAAGACCCTATGAAGAATGTGCAAGAGAAATACCACCAGGGTGACAACACGGCTCCTGTGTTCAGGCGCTTCTATGAGGTGATGCTTGAGGAGCCACAGAGAAGACGTCAAGACAGGCAAAGGCAAGCACTGACATTTCCTTGACAACTCTGTCAGTTTGTTTGCTCGCAGGATTAGCTAACTGGTAATATTCACTTTCCCTCACACATGATATCATTGTTTCCCTCCTATAGATCTGCCCACACATCAGGAACGTTTGGAGGTCACATGGATGATGAACACCTAGAGACTGCAACATCAGATTACTGCCTGGAGGTCCCTAGCTGCTCCCCAGACTCCCTGCAGCTTCAGCTAGAGGGCCTGTGTCTGCAGGGGGAGTGGGGCCAGCTGGGTGGGGGTAAGAGGTATAGCTCACTACCTACAAGTCACCCAGTAAAAGAGACTTTCTTCAAGAGTATGGTGTCAAAAGACTCCCATAAGGACGCAGGGTGTGCGAGTGGCAGGAAAATAGAGGACACAAGTAAAGAGGACAGTTCGAAGGACACAGCAGACCCTTTCTTCATTAACAAGTGGGATCCAGGCCAGCTTAAAGTCACCTTCACACTTAAAGACTCAAATGAGCAGATGATAAAGAGCATCCTCCAAAAGCCACCCTCTTCCTGAAACTCAGCAAGAATCGAGTCCATATTCTTTATAGTGGTCACTTGACATCAGAGGTGAAAAAAGTACCCAATTGTCATACTTGAGTAAAAGTAAAGATACCGTAATCGAAAGTGACTTAAGCAAAAGTGAATTTCACCCAGTGAAATACTACTTGAGTAAAGGTTTAAAAGTATTGTTTTTAAATATACGTAAGTATCAAAAGTAAAAATGATTTCAAATTCCTTATATTAAGCCATACAGACAGCACCATTTTTTTTACATTTACGGACAGCTAGGGGCACACTCCAGACATAATTTATAAATTCACCATGTGTGTTTAGTGAGTCCGCCAGATCATAGACAGTAGAGATGACCAGGGGTGTTCTCTTGATAAAGAGTGTGAATTGGACCCTTTTCCTGTCCTGCTAAGCACTTAAAATGTAACGTGTACTGTTGGGTGTCAGGGAAAATGTATGGAGTAAAATGTACATCACTTTCTTTAGGAATGTAGTGAAGTAAAAGTTGTCAAAAATATAAATAGTAAAGTACAGAAAAAAATACTTCAGTAGTACTTAAAAGTTGTGTAAGTAAAAATACTTTAACTTTACACTGCTGCTCTACATTGTGAGGTCTAAGATTAAATTAAAAAAGGGCAACATTCTGTATGTCTGATATTTTAACTCCTGTATGAGTCATTGCTGCCCTTGACAACTTCCATTTTTTATACTATTTTTGGAATTCAAGAGACACTATAAGGTCAAAAGTATATGGACACCTGCTTGTCGAACATCTCATTCCAAATTAATGGGCATTAATATGGAATTGGTCCCCCCTTTGCTGCTATAACAGCCTCCACTCTTCTGGGAAGGCTTTCGACTAGATGTTGGAACAGGGACTTGCTTCCATTCAGCAGGGACTTGCTTCCATTCAGTCACAAGAGCATTAGTGACGTCGGGCACTGATTGTCATGCTGGGGACTAAAATGTGACTGAAGGAACACAAAACATAGGCATACACACAGGCATACAAACACATGATAAAATACGCACTATAAACACAAGTACACATGGATTTTGTGTTGTATATATGTGGTAGTGGAGTATGGGCCTGAGGGCACACAGTGTGTTGCGAATTATGTAATGAAAGTATTGTAATGTTTTTAAAAATTGTATAACTGCCTTCATTCTGCCGGACCCCAGGAAAAGTTTCTGCTGCCTTCGCAGCAGTTTATGGGGATCCATAATAAATACAAATGCTGAAACAGGAAAGGCCTTACCCAAACTGTTGCCACAAAGCTGGAAGCACAGAATCGTCTAGAATGTCATTGTATGCTGTAGCGTTAAGATTTCCCAACACTGGAACTAAGGGATCTAGCCCGAACCAGCCCCAGACCATTATTTCTCCAAACAACTTTACAGTTGGCACTATGTATTCGTGCCGGTAGCGTTCTCCTTGCACCGGCCAAACACAGATTTTTCCATAGGACTGCAAGATCGTAAAGAGTGATTCATCACTCCAGAGAACACGATTCCACTGCTCCAGAGTCCAATGGCAGCGAGCTTTACACCACTCCAGCCAACACTTGGCATTGAGCATGGTGATCTTAGGCTTGTGTGAGTCTGCTCGGCCATGGAAACCCATTTCATGAAGCTCCCGACGAACAGCTCTTGTGCTGACGTTGCTTCCAGAGGCAGTTTGGAACTCGGTAGTGAGTGTTGCAACAGAGGGCAGACGTTTTCTTAAGCGCTTCAGCGGTCCCGTTCTGTGAACTTATGTGGCCTACCACGTCGCGGCTGAGCTGTTCTTGCTCCTAGACATTTCCACTTCCACAATAACAGCACTTACAGTTGACCAGGTCAGTTCTAACAGGGTAGAAATTTGATGAACTGACTTGTTGGAAACGTGGCATCCAATGAAGGTGCCACACAGTCACTGAGCTCTTTAGTAAGGCCATTCTACTGCCGATGTTCGTCTATGGAGATCGTAGGGGTGTCCACATACTAGTCTATATATATATATATATATATATATATCTATCTATCTATCTATCTATCTATCTATCTATTATAAACTTGAACCATTTCTAAATTAATTTATTTAAAGCTTGCGTCACCACTGACAATACAAACAGTACATACACACACACACACATTGACATTCAGTCTTTATAGATCCAGCACATAAGAAAATATACTTATAACAATAATTAAGCAAGACTACATATTTCTAAAATTAAAAAGTAATAATTCACACTGAAAAACATTGGCAACTGAGTTACATTGTTAAAGCTGGAAAACTGCTTCAAATACGACATCTTAATAAAACAAGTATTAGAAAACAAACTAAACCTTAACCATAGTACCCATAGAGGAAATTACATTTAGTCATTTTTTTTATGGTTTCATGAGCCAACCTAAATTCAACATGTAATATCAGCATCCTTTTTTCAGACTAATTGGTTTCCTTCTTTTGCTGCTCCCTACCACCTCCTCTCTCAGGCACTTTAACAGGATGGAGGTCCAGGGAGGGGGCTTCGTCTGGCTGGGGAGGACTCTTCTTTTGGACCTCCAGTTTCTCTGTCAGCTTGGTGTACAGCTCCTTTACCTGGTCACTGCTCTGTGGACACCAGACAAGCACAGAGAACAGAGAATGAAGAATATGGAAATACAGTAGTTATGCCACAGGGCCAGGAGCATTCCCATGGCCCTGACTATGGGACGTGACTATGTGACCTGAGTAGGAAAAACTATTTTATAAGCCACATGTAATATTCAGAACAGTAAAACGTAAGGTTACCTGATATAACCCCAGCTCTATGATAATATGAGTGAGGAGTCTCACAATGGGTATCGCCTGGGTGTGGAGCCAATCTCGGAAGATCCAAATATAAGTGGCTGTAATACACTTTCATCTCACTTCTAAGTACAGTTGAAGTCAGAAGTCTACGTACACCTTAGCCAAATACATTTTTTTTTTTTTAACTCAGTTTCACAATTCCTGACATTTAATCCCAGTAAAAATTCCCTGTCTTAGGTCAGTTAGGATCACCACTATTTTAAGAATATGTGTTCTTCGACTTGCAAGCATCCCCCTTTTTCCTCCAAACATAACGATGGTCATTGTGGCCAAACAGTTCTATTTTTTTTTCTCATCAGACCAGAGGACATTTCTCCAAAAAGTGAGATCATTGTCCCCATGTGCAGTTGCAAACTGCAGTCTGGCTTTTTTAAATGGTGGTTTTGGAGCAGTGGCTTCTTCCTTGCTGAGCGGCCTTTCAGGTAATGTCGATATAGGACTCGTTTTACTGTGGATATAGATACTTTTGTACCCATTTCCTCCAGCATCTTCACAAGGTGCTTTGCTGTTGTTCTGGGATGGATTTGCACTTTTCGCACCAAAGTACGTTCATCTCTAGGAGACAGAACGCGTCTCCTTCCTGAGTGGTATGACGTCTGCGTGGTTCCATGGTGTTTATAGTTGCGTACTATTGTCTGTACAAATGAACGCGGTACCTTCAGGCATTTGGAAATTGCTCCCAAGGATGAACCAGACTTGTGGAAGTCTACAATTTTTTTTGAGGTCTTGGCTGATTTCTTTTGATTTTCCCATGATGTCAAGCAAAGAGCATTGAGTTTGAAGGTAGTCCTTGAAATACATCCACAGGTACATCTCCAATTGACTCAAATGATGTCAATTAGCCTATCAGAAGCTTCTAAAGCCATGACATCATTTTCTGGAATTTTCCAAGCTGTTTAAAGGCACAGTCAACTTAGTGTATGTAAACTTCTGACCCACTGGAATTGTGATACAGTGAAATAATCCGGCTAAACAATTGTTGGAAAAATTACTTGTGCCATGCACAAAGTAGATGTCCTAACCGACTAGACAAAACTATAGTTTGTTAACAAGTAATTTGTGGAGTTGTTGAAAAACTAGTTAATGACTCCAACATAAGTTTATGTAAACTTCCGACTTAAAATGTACATGTGGTCTTCCTTACACAGAGCGTGAGGGAAACACTGAGTCACCGCACTCATAATATCATAGACCCTGGGTTGTCACCTTATGTAGGTAGGCCGTCATTGTAAGTAAGAATTTGTTCTTAACTGACTTGCCTAGTTAAATAAATAAAAATGTAGCCAACTCCAGTAGAGCTCCTAATCTCTCCGAAGCCAAGTCTACCACTTACAGGATCAACCCTCAGAAGTCCTGACAGTAAGCACTGTATGCTCTAATGAGGGCACAGTGATGTCCAGTTGGTATGGGGGGGGTCGCCCTGCATTACAGACCTCTTGAACAGAGACGCTTTTGAACAATGCCCGTGACACAGCCATATTTCTGTTGGAGTGAGCACTCAGGCCCTTCGGAGGTTGTAAACCCTTGCTGTTATATGCCAGTAAAATAGCCTCCATCATCCGATGGGATAAACACTTGCGAGAAATTGGTCCCAAGAAACAAAGAGCAGATCGCTCTTTCATAGTGCTCTTGCTCTCTCATAGTCCGGGCATTTAGATGTGCAATGGATGTACTGGACACAAGCAGTGGAGACGCTCATCCTGGAGGACAAGGCCGGTGGGTGAAAGGTCAACAGCTGTAAAGTGAGGCGATTATAAGCACAACTTACTTCAGGCACAAAAGCGGGGTAAGGATGCAAAATAACTAAACTTGGATGACCACAGGGCAAAGCTCAGGCACTAGTGGTGGACTGACAGAGTGTGCAATTCCCCCACCTGTTTTGCAGATATAATGGCTAAAAGCAGTATTAAACGAGATAAATAAAATGTCCATGCTTTCCAGCGGCATGAACAGCTGCTGTGAAATGTCCTCAAGCACGCAGAAGGGTCCCAGGATGAGACTAGTCGTTTGGGTACTGGGCACCCTTTTAAAATGACGGACAAGGTGGTACTTCTCCGCTGTACCATTGTCAAAGCCTATGTTGCAGGCCAAGTACACCTTTGCAGTGTAAAAGGCTTGTCCTTGTCCAAAAGGTCCTGCAGGGGGCAGAGTAACTCTGGAATTGAGCAAAGAAATGGAAGGATCTGTTTCTGATCACACCGTCTATCAAACACGCCGCACTTCTTGTTGTGTAGTGCGAGTGTTGACGGGGCTGTAATGCTCTGAAGTCTCCACGACTTTCAGCGGCAGGCCTGTTGCATTAAGATTCATCCTCTCATGGACTAAAGAGCCCCAATGTTCGGATTGCGACGGAAAATCATTCTGTTCACTTGGGTCAGCAGATTGCGTACCGGTAGTTGCCAGGGCTGGTCGAACAGGAGTGACAGATCTGCTAACCATAGCCGTCCTGGCCAGAAAAGGGCTATCAGGATGAGAGACCACTGCTGTTCTGACTCTGGAGAGAATCAGACAGCGGGGGGAAATGCGTAAAGCTGTACTCTTGGCCATGGGTGTGCCAGCGCGTCTACCCCTAGTAGCGCATCATTGCTTGTCATTGAAAAGAACAGCAGGTAGTGTGCGTTTTTGTGTGATGCGATCTACAGACGCCTGTCCTAATTTCTATTCTGGCCAATATGTGGGGATGGATTCCCTCTGGACAACAAGTCCGCTCCTTTGTTCATTGGGCATGGGTCGCGCCTGGGGCATGGGTCGTGCCTGGGGCGTAACAAATGGCGATATGCGCTGCTCCACAACAGGAGTTTGTGTGGGAGGTGCAGGGATTGGGTGCCACCCTGGAGGTTGATGTATGCCACTGTAGTTCTATTGTCCTTTCTGATTAGGACTCCGGAATTGTCCGGAGAAAAGGCAGAAAGTGCTTTAGGGCCAGAAGTAGAGGTCGACCGATTATGATCTTTCAACGCCGATACTGATTAAATCGGCCGATTTATATATATATATATATATATTTGTAGTAATGACAACAATACTGAATGAACAATGAACACTTATTTGAACTTAATATAATACAAATAAAATCTATTTAGTCTCAAATAAATAATGAAACAAGTTCAATTTGTTTTAAATAATGAAAAACAGTGTTGGAGAAAACTATCATTTAAAAATGTATATATATTTTTTATTTCAGTTAAATACGTAACCGTTCAGGTGGCAACCCTAAGTCTAAATATTGCTGTTACATTGCACAACCTTCAATGTTGTCATAATTATGTAAAATTCTGGCAAATTAGTTCACAAAGAGCCAGGCCGCCCAAACTGTTGCATATACCCTAACTCTGCTTGTACTGAACACAAAAGAAGTAACACAATTTCCCTAGTTAATATTGCCTCCAAACATGAATTTCGTTTAAGTAAACATGCAGGTTTAAAAAAAAAAAACTTCTGTGTATTTGTTTTAAGAAAGGCATTGATGTTTATGGTTAGGTACATTTGTGCAATGATTGTGCTTTTTTCACGAATGCGCTTTTGTTAAACCATCCCCCGTTTGGTGAAGTTGAAGTAGGCTGTGATTTGATGATAAATTAACATGCACTGAATTGATTATATGCAAAGCATGACAAGCTTGTTAACCTAGTAATATCATCAACCATGTGTAGTTAACTCGTGATTATGTGAAGATTGATTGTTTTTTTAATAAGATATGTTTAATGCTAGCTAGCAACTTACCATGGCTCCTTGCAGCCACAAGGTCCTTTTCCACGCTGGGAGGAAATAGGCATCCTGCAAATCAACTGTAATGAACCAATAGCCTTGACGAATGAAGAGACCACACGTTTCGCCTAACATTATAGAACGTGGACTTTCTCAGATAGCTGATGAGGATCCGTAGGTCCAATATATATATTCTTTTTAACCTTTATTTTACTAGGCAAGTCAGTTAAGAACCAATTCTTATTTTCAATGACGGCCTAGGAACAGTGGGTTAACTGCCTGTTCAGGGGCAGAACGATAGATTTGTACCTTGTCAGCTCGGGGATTCGAACTTGCAACCTTTCGGTTACTAGTCCAACGCTCTAACCACTAGGCTACCCTGCCGCCCGGGGTGCTGCCCTACCCTTCTTGGGAACCAGGAAGTAACAAGAGTTGAAACTGCTTTGGGCTTCTGCTGCTGCTACTACTCTGATCTTCCTTTTGCTCAACAGAGTGGAGATCTCCTGCTCTAGTATTTGAGTCGCCAGTCACTACAGAAACCAACATTCTGTTCTAAGTTTGTCGGTTCTCTGGTGAACTGAAGTCGGAAGCCTCTCGTAGCCATGGATAGAACCCAGGGATGGAAGTGTAGCAAGTGGGTCACTGCCGTAGCACCCTGTGGTCCTCTTTTGGTTATATGTTCTGTGCTCCTGGCGAAATGCTTTGGTGCAACAGTGGTATTTTTATTTGAAAAGGCAATAAAATGCACACGAACGGGGACAGTGCTTTGTGGCAACTGAAATCTTGTCTTCTGGCCTCTGACTCAACCAACAAGGGTGTTGAGGTGAACACTACGGTATGGAGGACACTCCGGGGGAGAGTGGTCTGCTCCATCTTTTCTGTGCTTTGATATAAAAACGACCGGCCGCTGCACTGGGAACACGCTCTGGTGGAGCAGAGTGCCCCTCCTGCAGTCTTCAGCCCGGGAGGGGGAAGGGCCGAACATCGTGTGAACCATGCACTGCTCCCCTCTGCTGCTGGGGAGGGACCCCTAGGACCGTCTTCCCCCCCTTTCCTCCAGGGGAATCGTTGGGGCGGGACCTTGAAACATCTACAGCGAATGACCGCTCGGTCTCCTGTAGCTCTCCTTGACAGGCCATCAGTGAGCGGTAACGTACAGTGCCCTAACAGAGCATGCTGCGGACACATACGCCATCTGGAGGATGCTAAGCGGGCGAAGGCCAGCTGTGAGCCTCAAACCTGAGTAGATTTTGTTGTGAGCTCAATCCTCTCGACGAGAAGCTACTGTCCTATGCTTGGCGGCGGAGTCCTTCATTTTTTCCTGCTAACCTGTTCACAGGTGACAGAGGTCCAAGTTGATCGTTAGGAGAGTCATAGAGGATCTACATCAATTCCGTGGGGAAGACGAAAGAAGTGAGATTAGAGCGCATTACGGCCACTTATATGGGAAGTGGAGTGTCTACAACAATCATGTTGTGTGATTGGATCTTCCTAGACTGGCTCCGCCCACAAACACCCACCACCTAGTGTGAGCGACAGACACATTTTTTTTTTTTTACATAACCCCAATCATTGATCTTATGATTACACCATTAGTTATTTAGGTGTTTCAATTAAAGATGAAAGGTTTTATATAATTTATGCCAGTAATTTTGAAAGCAGTTCTCATGAGCCAAAACAGATCTCTGAAAATTGTGCACAATTGTTTACATCATCATTCATTTAGTATGATATCGTGCAAATAAAACATGTAATAATCCTGCAATCCCGAATTGCAATTTATACAATGTGTTACGAATTTGTAAGTGCTCAAGATCCTGTTCAATCTCCTTTGGAACCTATTTCATGCAATATGGCAGTTTGCCCACCTGTTTTGAGGGTTCCAGGGTTTTCACTAAGGTCTCCACACAAGATGGCAGCACTTTCTGGTGAAGGTGAAGCAACAGGCGTAGGTTGTGTCTGTGGACATTGTCTTTACTGGAATACACATAAAAATATGTCAGGGTGTAATGTGAGATAAAGGTCAAATATATGACCATTAGTACAGGAAGTACAGTACTCTACCTCAATTTCACACATTTCATAAATGTTTAGTAACATTTCCATTCATTTCAAATGCAATACTTGCAGTAATCTCCTGTATGTCCCAGGAAAAGACAGACCTGGAGAAAGAGTTGAGGAGGAAGCCATCAAACACAGCAGAGCAGAACTCTTCATTCCCAAACTCATCAGAGAGCAAGGTGAGGTGTGCTGTCAGGAGGTGCAGGAAGATGTCCCCAGAGGCCATGTCGTTGTAGGTCTCCACTGCAGTTACATGATAGAGACAAAACAATGGTGAGAGCCAGGTTAACAACAATTTACTAACAGTATTTATATTAACCTGTGGCAAAACAAGTGCAGAACCTACCCAATGCAGGAAGTAACCTTTGTAAGGCATTCTTGTTCCTCTGCTTGGCAATGTGGAGTGCGTAGTACAGACCCATCTCACAAGCCACCCTGTTCTCCTGCAGGTACCTAGGGCAGGGGAGAACTTACTTTAATCAAAGAGGGTCCTCATTCAGACCTCTGTTCAAATACATGTGTATTTAAACATGTTATTTAAATACTTATTTTCTGTGTATTTGAGTATTTTCAAATGATCTATTTAATTATTTTTGAAAATACTTAGCCTACTATTTGAAAGTATTTTAAATACTTATTTCAAATACTATTTTTAAATACCTGAGTTAAATGCATGGGAGTTTATTTGAGTCAGTGTATTTGATTATTTTCCAAAACTTTCAAAGAGCATTTCCAAATAGATTCCAATATTCAACTACTTGTCTTTACTTAGTTCCAAATATCTTTGAAAGTAATGTAAATGCCCTACATAGTATTTGAACCTAGGTCTGTCCTCATTAAACATATAGCAGGTTCATGTACACTGTAAATAACACTGATCATTTCAATGTATATTTTAGAATATCAATACTACTTGTTTTACATTCTACATTTTTTACATGATAATGTTCTTAATGTCAACACACATATACAAAATTGAATTACAGGCATGCCACACCTACCAAAGTAACAGTATGTCCCTTCCCCAGTGTGACATCCCATCCCAGTAATTACTTGTTGAAGTTATCAGGCAGGGCTGTGGGGTAGGAGAGGGAGGTCTTCTCCTCACTAGGGAGTTTCTGCTCTACAGTGAAGGTATAGTCGTCCACAAGTACTGACAACATGGCTGGGAGAAAACGGGTCACAACTTCCAGTTCCTGAGAGGGAAAGAATCAAATATGATGAGTCTCTGCCCTGGCTGGTTACGTCACATCTCCGCCATCTAGCTGTAGTTCATTGTATTATTTTATATATATATTTTTTACCCCTTTTTCTCCCCAATTTTGTGGTATCCAATTGGTAGTTAGTTGTCTCATCGCTGCAACTCCCGTACGGACACGGGAGAGGCGAATGTCGAGAGCCGTGCGTCCTCCGAAACACAACCCAACCAAGCCGCACTGCTTCTTGACACAATGCTCGAATCTCTAGTGGCACAGCTAGCACTGCCTTAGACCACTGCGCCACTCGGGAGGACCTAGCTGTAGTTCATTGTAAAGAGGTTGTTTTCCTACTCTGCACAACAAACTATTGTTGCTGTGCAGCTCATAAGTAATGTAATACAGACAGGTAAACTCACTGAACAAAAATAAGTGATTATAAAATAATACTAATAGAAAGAAATGACTGCATACCAATCGAGGCTCTTTAAAGACCTGGCTGTCAATCATATCCCAAGCACCTTGTCCAAGAGACAGCATTCTGAGTAACAGCATCAGGTCTGGACTGTCCTGTTCATTCACACAGAAACATCTCTTCAGTAGTGGCAATAGGTCTCCACATAGCATTGACAGATTGTGGAAATGGACAAAAAAACGTATAAGGCCACGAATGACAACATTGAATGTCTTACTCTGGGTAGAGCATCCTGGCTTAGCAATTCTTGCAGGTTTCGGACCGTACTCAAAACCAGGGTGTTACTGGAAAATGGGTCACACAGTATCATGGACAGGTCCCTGGAAAGCAAGACCATTAACATTTTTGTCACATCTTTTTATTAATCCTAAAATGGTGCAATAAGACATGTTCAATCACATTTCCCCCATTCTTCTTCTCTCACCCAAGTACTTCCTCCTGTCCTTTCTTCACTCCATCCAGAAAACCTTGCAACTCCCGGGCTCGCTTGGCATCCACAAACTTCTCACGGATACAGGCATCTAAGCACCAGGTGAACTGCCAAGATATAGACGTACAGCGCTCTGCACAAGCATCCAGAACATTCGCCAACGTATTTGCATATATTTGAAATCAATACTACTCCTGTTTGCTTACAGAAGACATGTTGTACACATGAGTTAGGCCATACCTTGTGGCAGGAGTCTACTGAGCAGATCTCACTGATGTCCAGGTCATGGAGGGACATGAGCAGCTCTGCACGCAGGGTGCAGTAGTGGACATTACGAGTACGCAGGAAAAGTGTTCGCAGAAACTGGAGCACCATGTCATATAGTTTCACATTCTTCCCAATCATCTGGGTCAGTTTCAAGACTACCTAACACAGAAAAAGGGATAGTCTCAAGCACACCCAACTCTCTCTTGAATTTACAGACTAACAAATGGTTGACTGAGGAAAAAAACTATGGACTCTTGTTATTAGGGCCGGGATGATACTTGTTAGTTTCATGGCAAGGAAACAAAACATTAAGCACATTTAACTTCTTTAGGAAAACAATCTTAAACAAACAGTTATGCTGTCATCCAGTCAATTATTTTCCAAGCTATAGCATGCAATATTTTACATACAGCAGGTTTTTAAAGAACCAAAGATTTTGGTCTGCGTTGTGTTATCATTTTTGCCATAAAAATAATATTGTGATACTGGTATCGTCACAGCCCTACTTGTTATAATGGGTTCATGGCCCTAATCATAACAAATGCTTATTGGAATGTGAACAGAATCTATTGGGAGTGAAAAAGTAATGAAAAGGTCCAGATGTACTGGGGTGGCTCACCTCTCCTTGGCGTCTTGCTTTGGGGGAGGGGCTGAAGAAGTTGTGCAGAATAGAGAGATCGCTGCTGAAAAGTGCTGCCTCCTTTGCCACGATATAGTGCTTGAGCAAGGGCGAGACCTCATCTCCGAAGAGAGCCTGGTTTTCCTGCCAGATCTGCCTCTTCACCTCAACAGCACAGACCTTATACAGTTCCTTATCAGCCATCACAAGCTTCAGCTTTTTCTCTGGTACCTGTTCATAGGAAAAGAAACACTCAATCAGAACATTTCAAACACTGAGCTGTGGTAGAGATCAAGGTGCTTTGGAGAAAGAATCATGGAAAACAAGTCACTTCTTATGGCTAATGTGATTTGCAAAGAACTATCAATTGAAAAAGAAGTGCATTCACTTAAAGCTAGAATCATTAAAATTGGTGAAACTGCCACATCCGTTTGGGATATTAAAACAAAGAAGTTACATCTCGGACATCATTGCACAGGAGATTGAACAGTGGAGTACGTACCTGTTTTTACCATGCTGCCGGAGGATCCTCTCCTCTATTCCAACAACAAAACCATAACAAAGGAGCTGGGGCGAACAGTGGAGCTGTTTCCCCTAATGCAGATTGGATTTGAAGGTGGGAAGACCGAGACTTGCCTTTGGAAGATGCTTCAGCACCTGCATGACCACTGGCTGAATGGAAGGCATCTTCACCAGCGGAAAGCTCTTCTCCAGCAGCTCTTTAAGTTTACCATAACTGTAGAGGGAGCAGGAATACCCAGAAACTCAATGCCTAAAATACATGTACAATGGTTGATGACTTCTCTATGAAGACCTGCTGTTTACTAGCATAGATGTCGCACCGGTCCTCATCCTTGCCCTCCGCGATAGTGGCGACTCGCTCCATCAACTTGTCACAAAGCTCGTCAAAGACAGACTGGTGAAACTCCAACCGAGGAGTTCCGTGAAGGTCCAGGAAGGGAAGAGCTGACTGAAGAGTTGGTAACAAAATGCCATTTTCTGTCTGCAAAACAACACAGCCCAGACAGACCAAAAACAGACTGATGAAGGTGAGATAATAATCAATGCACTGACATGGTGGTGTTACATATTTGATAATCATTGCAGGGATAATTGTGTAATCTAACATTACTCATGGAGCCTGCTTACCAGGGTTGAGAGGGTTACTTTCTAAATGTAATCTGTTAGTTACTATTCACCTGTCTAGAAATGTAATAAGTAACCGAATTTTTGGATTACCCAAACTCCATACCAATCTAATTACTTTCAGATTACCTTTCCCTTAAGAGCCTTTAGAAAAAGACCAAAGGATCCATGAGTCTAAATAGTGGTCTCGGACTGGTGGATCAGACTTGCTCAAGTGGAACGAACTTAAAAAACGTGTGCCTTTTTTTCATGCTGAATTGAAAAACATTCAGGAAAACAGAAAAGGTATTTTCTTCACAAACATCCTTCCTGGATTTAAAAGTAATACAAGAAGTAATGATTACAATAATTTAGCTGGTAACATAAATTATTACAGTTTAAAAAAAAAGTGTAATCATTACATGTACTTGATGGTGAGACTGAAGCAAGCCATTTGCTTTAGTTTCAAAATGTCAAGAGAGGAGCTGGTTTTTAGATAGTGTATGTTCCTTCTGAATACATTTCCATTTGTTGGCAATGTCAATTCTTGCACATTTGTTCTAAATACTTTTATGTTCACTAGCTGGACAGCCAAATGCTGCCGACTACTAAACTGTAAACCAATCAAAACTTGTTCACTATCCAGATACCATCTCTGCTGATCACATCTGCCAATCACATTCTCTGTATCTAAGGTACTAAACACAGCTGGTAACAGCTCGAGAGAGTCTTTATTTAATTGTAATCTAACTATTTAGCTGTAAAATGACTCCCAACTTAAAATGCATTAGCCTTAGTAATGTAGCTAGCTTGTTAGTTAGCTAGCTAGGTACAACAAGTAGATCAGTTGCTAGTTAGCAGGAGCAGATAGCTAGTGATTTTAAAGCTGTGTTTTAGCTATCAATTTAATCCAAGTAATAATTTCAGACAAAAAAAACAAATCTATATGTTAAGTAGTGTAAAGGGAATACAGTCATCAAGGCAGGACCCACTAATTTCATTCATACTTACAAATAAGAAATGCCACATTATCCCTGTCGATAGCTAGAGTAAGATTCTTGGAGAGCAACCTGACTCAGACTGCTAGGATGTTCATTTTCTAGCTCACAAACTACATTCCTTTGTCGTGATCATTTATTTTACTCATGTGGCCTGAGCACACAAATTATCCTAGATAGAAGGGAGAATACTGAAGCATGTGTTGATGACAGTTCTACAGTCTCCATCAAAGGCCCGGGCTTTTGGCATAGATGGTAAAGCTCTCATTTCTGGACTGTAACATTGTAAGATTGTGCCCGCACAACACGTGACATATACAGCGCATTTGGAAAGTATTCAGATCCCTTGACTTTTTCCATATTTTGTTGCGTTACAGCCTTATTCTAAAATGGATTAAATTGTATTTGTTCCTCATCAATCTACACACAATACCCCATAATGACAAAGCAAAAACATAAGTATTAAGTCCCTTTACTCAGTACTTTGTTGAAGCACCATTGACATCGATTACAACCTTGAGTCTTCTTGGGTATGACGCTACAAGCTTGGCACACCTGTATTTGGGTAGTTTCTCACATTCTTCTCTGCAGATCCTCTAAAGCTCTGCCAGGTTGGATGGGGAGCGTTGCTGCACAGCTATTTTCAGGTCTCCCAGAAATGTAAGCTCAGGTTCAAGTCCAGGCTCTCGTTGGGCTACTCAAGGACATTCAGAGACTTGACCCGAAGCCACTACGGCATGGTCTTGGCTGTATGCGTAGGATCGTTGTCCTGTTGGAAGGTGAACCTTCACCTCAGTTTGAGGTCCTGAGCGCTCTGGAGCAGGTTTTCATCAAGGATCTCTATGCTTTGCACAGTTCATCTTTGCTTTGATCCTGACCAGTCTCCCAGTCCCTGCCGCTGAAAGACATCCTCACAGCATGATGCTGCCACCACCATAGGGATGGTGCCAGGTTTCCTCCAGACGCTTGGCATTCAGGGCAAAGAGTTCCATCATGGCATCTTGTTTCTCATGGTCAGAGTATTTAGGTGTCTTTTGACAAACTCCAAGCAGGATGTCATGTGCCTTTTACTGTGGAGTGGCCACTCTACCATGCTGCAGAGATGGTTGTCCTTCTGGAAGGTTCTCCAATCTCCACAGAGGAACTCTGGAGCTCTGTCAGAGTGACCATCGGTTTCTTGGTCACCTCCCTGACCAAGGCCCGTCTTCCCCGATTGCTCAGTTTGGCCGGGTGTCCATGTCTAGCAAGAGTCTTGGCGGTTCTAAACTTCTTCCATTTAATAATGACAGAGGCCACTGTGTTCTTGGGGACCTTCAAAGCTGCAGAAATGTTTTGGTACCCTTCCCCAGATCTGTGCTTTGACACAATCCTGTCTCGGAACTCAGACAACTACAGACAATTCCTTCGACCTCATGGCTTGGTTTTTGCTCTGACATGTACTGTCAACTGTGGGACCTTATATAGATAGGTGTGTGCCTTTCCAAATCATGTCCAATCAATTTAATTTACCACAGGTGGACTCCAATTAAGTTGTAGAAACATCAAGGATGATCAACGGAAACAGGGTGCACCTGAGCTCATTCGACTCTCATAGCAAATGGTCTAAACATTTCAAAAAGCCTGGTTTTGCTTTGTCATTATAGGGTAGTGTGTATAGATTGCTGAGGATTTTATTTTAAATCCATTTTACAATAAGGCTGTAAAGAATATGGAAAAAGTCAAGGGGTCTGAGTAGTTTCCAAAGTATGGTTGGTTACACTATATTTAGATAATTCAAATACTGCCTGAGACACCTTTGCTATTTGTCTCTGTACTCAATAAATGGTGAAACACTATTTGGGATTGTGTTCGAATGCATATGCATGAAATGGAAACATGCCTCACACCCAGTCATAGTTACTAGAATAATAAATAATTGTTAACAACCTTATAAAAGTTTATGGTGCCAAAGTTACTAACCACCTAAATATACTCACATTCACTGAACATTTAGTATTTGCAACTCAAACAATTTCCCAAATGCTTTTTCTATAATCCTACCGACCCGTTATCATTCTCCATATCTTACATTCCAATGCATCCAACATTATGCATACCCACTATGGGATTGGGCAGCTGCTATTTGACAACTGATCTAGTTTAGAAATCAAACTCTGATTATATTATTGCAAGGCACATTGTACAGCTGTTTTTAGAGAGGATTGTATTTCAAGGTATGCCATGTGTGTAGGCTATGCCATATGTATTGATTAATATGCATATGCAGCTGTCATTTTTAAACCTTCATTCTAGCATACATGACACACATCTTTCCCTCGACATGCTTTTATTTGGGTTTCTATGCAAATTATATGATTGAATGTTTCTTTAAGCCTGCAGCTAAACTCAGCAAAAAAATAAGCGTCCGCAATGTCAACTGCGTTTATTTTCAGCAAACTTAACATGTAAATATTTGTATGAACATAACAAGATTCAACAACAGACATAAACTGAACAAGTTCCACAGACATGTGACTAACAGAAATGGAATAATGTGTCCCTGAACAAAGGGGGGGATCAAAATCAAAAGTAACATTCAGTATCTGGTGTGGCCACCAGCTGCATTAAGCACTGCAGTGCATCTCATCCTCATGGACTGCACCAGATTTGCCAGTTCTTGCTGTGAGATGTTACCACACTCTTCCACCAATGCACCTGCAAGTTCCCAGACATTTCGGGGGGGGGGGAAATGGAGCTAGCCCTCACCCTCCAATCCAACAGGTCCCAGACGTGCTCAATGGGATTTAGATTTGGGCTCTTCGCTGGCCATGGCAGAACACGGACATTCCTGTCTTGCAGGAAATCACGCACAGAACGAGCAGTATGGCTGGTGGCATTGTCATGCTGGAGGGTCATGTCAGGATGAGCCTGCAGGAAGGGTACCACATGAGGGAGGAGGATGTCTTCCCTGTAACGCACAGCGTTGAGATTGCAGGCAATGACAACAAACTCAGTCTGATGATGCTGTGACATACCGCTCCAGACCAAGGCAGACCTTCCACCTCCAAAATCGATCCCGCTCCAGAGTACAGGCCTCGGTGTAACGCTCATTCATTCGACAATAAACACGAATCCGACAATCACCCCTGGTGAGACAAAAGCACTTTTTGCCAGTCCTGTCTGGTCCAGCGACGGTGGGTTTGTGCACATAGGCAACATCATTGCCGGTGATGTCTGGTGAGGACCTGCCATACAACAGGCCTACAAGCCCTCAGTCCAGCCTCTCTCAGCCTATTGTGGACAGTCTGAGCACTGATGGAGGGATTGTGCGTTCCTGGTGTAACTCGGGCAGTTGTTGTTGCCATCCTGTACCTGTCCCGCAGGTGTGATGTTCGGATGTACCAATCCTGTGCAGGTGTTGTTACACGTGGTCTGCCACTGCGAGGCCTATCAGCTGTCCATCCTGTAGCGCTGTCTTAGGTGTCTCACAGTAGGCATCTCAATGGCCACATCTGCAGTCCTCATGCCTCCTTGCAGCATGCCTAAGGCACATTCACGCAGATGAGCAGGGACCCTGGGCATCTTTCTTTTCATCAGTAGAAAGGCCTATTTAGTGTCCTACGTTTTCATAACTGTGACCTTAATTGCCTACCGTCTAAGCTGTTAGTGTCTTAACGTACATTCCACAGGTGCATGTTCATTAATTGTTTATGGTTCATTGAACAAGCATGGGAAACAGTATTTAAACCCTTTACAATGAAGATCTGTGAAGTTATTTGGATTTTTACGAATTATCTTTGAAAGACAGGGTCCTGAAAAAGGGACATTTACTTTTTTTGCTGAGTTTAGTTACATGAAATGAGACAATCGTGCCAAAACATTGAAATTAAATTCACTGACAGAGATAGCTAATGAAACACTAGCTTCCTGAGCAGGTACATTGACAATATTAGCTGGCTAGGCAACTGTAACATTGGCTTGCTTTCAATAAATTGGCTAAATGGTCACCGGAGTTACCTCTTCATATGATCAAGACCTATATGTTGTATCAAACAAAACAAAATCTTTGGAAATAACAGAAAACATAGCATCATTAACGCGCCTGACATATCTTCTTTAGTAGGACCATTATTGTTCTAGTGAAGGAGGGGCAATACTTTTTGATGACATTATGAATAATTAATCAAAACAGGCCTGGCTTTTGCACACACAGAGACAGAACCGGCATGCATACATGACACACAGCATAAAATAATGCACTGTTTACCAACTTATGGTAGCCAACACACTATAACCAATAGTGACAACAACATTGTCACATCAAAGGTGACAGGCTTATGGTGCTGAAAGGACAGCAACCGTAATACCTTTGCACTCCATGGCTCTGAAGGAGACAATTTTGGTCAAACACAGACACTACTGATAGACAGGAGACAGCAGTCACACACAGAATCAAATGTTAAAGAATAGGCAGCCCATTCACTCCATTAGGCCCCATGAAATCATACCAATACGAAAGCACAACCATTTCATGTGCAAAATGAAATTAACAAACCAGCTATTCCTTCCCATTGCAAATATATTTTATAGCTTTCACCACACTAACCAGTGATTTAAAGTGTAAATGTAACAACGTTTCTCAGTCATTCTTTTCAAAGAGATAGCGAACAGCAAGTGAGCTGCAACCAAAAACAGTGCCACGAACCAGATGATGATCATTTGTAAACAAAGTTTGAAAGTCAATCTTGAAAAGGGTGATGCTAACAAACATCTACCCTTAAAGTTGATAACAGCTGCTGCAGCCTCAATTTTCACACTACTTCCAACACCTGCTAGCTAACATTACTAGCGTTAACATGGAAAAACTACTGCTTGCAACACTGATTATTTTCTCTTGCACTCCAAACCCCAGGTGCCTTATTTAGATTATAAACGGTTCACCAACATAATTAGAGCAGTACAAATGAAAGTTGTGTCCTACCCGTGGTATACGGTCTGATATACCACAGATTTCAGCCAATCACAACATCCGCATTGAGCTAAAGGGTCGAGCAGCCGCTTTCCGCGATTAACGCGGAAGCTTCTAAGAAACCCCGCTATGCCCTCCGACGAACCATCAAACAGGGAAAGCATCAATACAGGACTAAGATCGAATCGTACTACACCGGCTCCAATGCTCGTCGGATTCCATTGCAAAACGTTGTTATGGACTCTCCTGAGGTGCATTATTTGAACCAATTCTGTTGCTAAACGTTTTGCAACAGGAACAGTTTACTCCAAATGCTCTTCAACATCAAATAAAAGCTGTTGTGTTCTTAAACGGAAGTAGTGGTTCTTTTGTATGTATTCCACGTGTTGCCATTCCAATCTGAGTAATCTGCGAAGTGTTCGGCACAAATTGCACATCTCAATTACCGATTCTTCCCTGCTCTAAAGTGGAGAAGTCTGCAGGTTTCTTTCTTCCAGACGCTGTTGCAAAACGTGTCTTATACAGAAGCAAATGGAACGGGGAGGGACCTAACTGAATTTGTCCAATTGAAACTCCGTTTGGCTGTTAAATTGTAAACGGTTTCCGTAATGAATACACCCCGGAACCCAACAGCGTTAGGATTAAACGCTTCTGTTAAAAGACGAAACAGAATCGGTGTAATGAATACACCACTGGTTTTCGTTGCAAAACGTTTTCCGTTTGAAATACACGACTTTAGAGCACTTTGACATCATACAGGGGTTGGCCGTCATTGTAAATAAGAATTTGTTCTTAACCGACTTGCCTAGTTTTTTTTCCTAGTTAAATAAAGGCTCGGGTCCACGCGCATGCGCACTCATATTTTGGAGAAATTTGAAGGCGCGAATAGAAATAATTATAAATAACTCCAGCAGCGTGTTTACTTTGGAAATTAAGTTACCTACGTTTACTGAAGCCATTCCCAAACAAAATTCCCCCAGTGGGGTGATTTAATTCAGGGCGACCGTGGAAGCGCTGCCGAACGATGCCCTGTGTCATTGCTAGCTAACATTAACTAACTAGCTAACGTTATTTGAATGACCTACGTTGACTAACCACTAACTTAACTGATATTTATAGTAACCAATGAGCACAATACATAGTTTGAACCACATTACTGTCGATACGCTAGTATCAACATGCTTTTAGTCCTGTTTTATCTAGCTGTTAGCTTGCTAGCTAACTTCAGGTTAGCTTACTTGAAACTGGTCAATGGCTTTCAGAGGCTCTGTGCAGTTGGTCAGTGTTTCTTTTAGATCCTCGCCATTAGATATCCCAAGCTCAGGCAGGCCCGCAAACATTTTGTGTGTACAATAGAACTAGCTATATTAATCAAATAAACACAGGGCTAATAATACAATACGTTCATGAATGAAAGACTACAAGTTCTTCTTGGCAAACCAAAGATTATGAATAAATAAAGATAGTTCAACTGTGGCAGTTTACCACCCGAAAAAGCCCGTTCCGGTCTACATAACTGAGTGTGTATCCCATAGAAGCTGGGTCTGATCTACTTAGGGTGCATTCGTAAATTGTCTCCAGTGTGTCAGAGTGCGCCGCTCTGGGGTCGTTTGTAAATTCGGATCGCTGTTAAATGATCAGTTTAGAGCGCACTGGAAGCTCTGACGGAGGAGAAGGGTTGATCCGAGAGTTCTGACCTCACAACGGCAATCAAACACCCAAGCTCACTGGCTAAAGTTGGCAAGCTTGCTAGCTACTTCCAGACAAACAAGGGAACACCTCACTGACCATGTTACTCGCCCAAGCAGAGTTGGCTTGGCTGTTTTCATGTTATATATCAAATGTTATTTATCACATGCGCCGAATACAACAGTGAAATGCTTACTTATACAAGCCCTTAACCAACAATGCATTTTAAGAAAATGCACCAAAAAAGTAAGAGATAAGAATAACTAATTAAAGAGCAGCAGTTAATAACAATAGCGGCGCTATATACAATGGGTAGTGGTGTCGAGGTAATATGAAAATGTAGGTGGAGTTATTAAAGTGACTATGCATAGAAAATGAAAGTAGCGGAAGCATAGAAGGAAGGGGGGGGGCAATACAAATAGTCAGGGTAGCCATTTGATTAGCTGTTCTGGAGTATAATGGCTTGGGGATAGATGCTGTTTAGGAGCCTTTTTGACCTAGACTTGGTTCTCTGGTACTGCTTGCCGTGCGGTAGCAGAGAGAACAGTCTATGACTAGGGTGGCTGGAGTCTGACCATTTTTAGGGCCTTTCCTCTGACACCGCCTGCTATAGAGGTCCTGGTTGGCAGGAAGGTTGGCCCGTTGATGTACTGGGCCGTACGCACTACCCTCTGTAGTGCCTTGGGGTCTTAGGCCATCACATTTCCATACCTTGCATTTATGTATCTCGTCATTATGCTCTCGATGGTGCAGCTGTGAAACCTTTTGAGGATCTGAGGACCCATATGCCAAATCTTTTCACCGACAACGATTAGACAGCCTATAGGGAGGAGGTCAGAGACCTGGCCATGTGGTGCAAGAATAACAACCTCTCCCTCAACGTGATCAAGACAAAGGAGATGATTGTGGACTACAGGAAAAGGAGGACCGAGCACCCACCCATTCTCATCGACGGGGCTGTAGTGGAGCAGGTTGAGAGCTTCAAGTTCCTTGGCGTCCACATCACCAACAAATTAACATGGTCCAAGCACACCAAGACAGTAGTGAAGAGGGCACGACCAAACCTATTCCTATTCGAATCGTTGTCGGTGATCAGGCCTACCATTGTTGGGTCATCGCCAAACTTAATGATGGTGTTGGAGTCCTGCCTGGCCGTGCAGGCATGAGTGAACAGGGAGTACAGAAGGGGACTGAGCACACAACCCTGAGGGTCCCCCGTGTTGAGGATCAGCGTGGCGGATGTGTTGTTACCTACCCTTACCACCTTGGGATGGCCCGTCAGGAAGTCTAGGATCCAGTTGCAGAGGGAGGTGTTTAGTCCCAAGGTCCTTAGCTTATTGATGAGCTTTGAGGGCACTATGTTGTTGAACGCTGAGCTGTAGTCAATGACTAGCATTGTCACATACAGTTGAAGTCGGAAGTTTACATATACTTAGGTTTGAGTCATTAAAACTTGTTTTTCAACCACTCCATAAATTTCTTCTTAACAACCTCTACTTTTGGAAAGTCGGTTAGGAGATCTACTTTGTGTATGACACAAGCAATTTTTACAAGAATTGTTGACAGACAGATTATTTCACTTATAATTCACTGTATCACAATTCTAGTGGGTCAGAAGTTTACATACACAAAGTTGACTGTGCCTTTAAACAGCTTAGAAAAATTCCAGAAAATGATGTCATGGCTTTAGAAGCTTCTGATAGACTAATTGACATCATTTGAGTCAATTGGAGGTACCTGTGGATGTATTTCAAGGCCTACCTTCAAACTCAGTGCCTCTTTGCTTAACATCATGGGAAAATCAAAAGAAATCAGCCAAGACCTCAGAAAAACATTTGTAGACCTCCACAAGTCTGGCTCATCCTTGGGAGCAAGTTCCAAATGCCTGAAGGTACCTCATTCATCTTTACAAACAATAATACGCAAGCATAAACACCATACGACCATGCAGGCAGCCGTCATACCACTCAGGAAGGAGACGCATTCTGTCTCCTAGAGATGAACGTATTTTGGTGCGAAAAGTGCAAATCAATCCCAGAACAACAGCAAAGGACCTTGTGAAGGTGATGGAGGAAACGGGTACAAAAGTATCTATATCCACAGTAAAACGAGTCCTATATCGACATTACCTGAAAGGCCGCTCAGCAATGTCCTTTGTTCTGATGAAACAAAAATAGAACTGTTTGGCTGTCGTTATGTTTGGAGGAAAAAGGTGGGAGGCTTGCAAGCCAAAGAACAACATCCCAACTGTGAAGCTCGGGGGTGGCAGCATCATGTTGTGTGGGTGCTTTGCTGCAGGAGGGATTGGTGCACTTCACAAAATAGATGGTATCATGAGGAGGAAAATTATGTGGATATATTGAAGCAACATCTCAAGACATCAGTCAGGAAGTTAAAGCTTGGTCGCAAATGGGTCTTCCAAATGGACAATGACCCCAAGCATACTTCCAAAGTTGTGGCAAAATGGCTTAAGGACAACAAAGTCAAGGTATTGGAGTGGCCATCACAAAAGCCTGGCCTCAATCCTATAGAAAATGTGAGGGCAGAACTGAAAAAGCATGTGCGAACAAGGAGGCCTACAAACCTGACTCAGTTACACCAGCTCTGTCAGGAGGAATGGTCAAACATTCACCCAACTTATTGTGGGAAGCTTGTGGAAGCCTACCCAAACATTTGACCCATGTTAAATAATTTAAAGGCAATGCTAACAAATACAAATTGAGTGTATGTAAACTTCTGAACCACTGGCAATGTGTTGAAGGAAATTAAAGCTGAAATAAATCATTCTCTCTACTATTATTCTGACATTTCACATTATTAAAATAAAGCAGTGATCCTAACTGACCTAAGACAGGGAATTTGCGATTAAATGTCAGGTATTGTGAAAACTGAGTTTAAATGTATTTGGCTAAGGTGCATGTACACTTCAACTGTAGGTGTTCCTTTTGTCCAGGTGTGAAAGGGCAGTGTGGAGTGCAGCAGAGATTGCATCATCTGTGGATCTGTTGGTGCGGTATGCAAATTGGAGTTTCTAGGATAATGGTGTTGATGTGAGCCATGACCAGCCTTTCAAAGCATTTCATGGCTTCAGACCTGAGTGCTACGGGTCGGTAGTCATTTAGGCAGCTTACCTTAGTGTTCTTGGACATAGGGACTATGGTGGTCTGCTTGAAACATGTTGGTATTACAGACTCAGACAGGTAGAGTTTAAACATGCCAGGAAAGACACTTGCCAGTTGGTCAGCCCATGCTCTGAGTACACGTCTTGGTAATCCATCTGGCCCTGTGGCCTTGTGAATGTTGACCTGTTTAAAGGTCTTACTCACATTGGCTGCGGGGAGCCTGATCACACCGTCATTTGGAACAGCTGATGCTCTCATTCATGTTTTAGTGTTACTTGCCTCGAAGCATGCATAGGAAGTGATTTTTTTTTGTTTAGTCAGAACATAGAGAGAGGACTCATCTTTGTATCTGTGCTATTATAGCATCCATGACAGCATGGGCAATTTTGAAGGTGTCCAACTTTCTTATTCACGATGATCCCTCCTGATTGGACATGATCTCTTCGATCTTTCCATGGTACGGAATGTCAAAATGACAGATTATCAACATGGAAAAAGAAATAAACATAGTTTATTTAAAATGACATGACATTCTAGCAGTGAATGCCGTACACACACACACACAGTCCTGAGTCAACACAAAGTCTAAAAACAGCATAAAAAGACAATTCATGAATTCAGACGGCTCACTTGAATTTCAGCATTGTAGAATATGCAGGTACACTCCAATCACAGTAGGTTGGTGGTACCTTAATTGGGGAGGACGGGCTCGTAGTAATGGCTGGAGTGGAATAAGTGGAATGGTATGAAATACATCAAACACATAATTTCCATGTGTTTGGTGACATTCCATTTACTCCATTTTGTTCATTATTATGAGACGTTCTCGCCTCAGCAGCTTCCTTTGACTTTATCCTCTGATAGAATGGTTCGGAATTACAGTGCATGCCATAAAATCACTTAATCATTACCAAAAGTTGTACTAAGTGTAGTTTGAATGGCAATCAATACATCTGACTACAAATGAAATATACATCTCCTCGTCAATTTGGATATGCTTTTCTTCTGTGGCCTCCTCCGAAATGTGTGACATTGGAATGATTGAAACTCTAGGGACTCTATTTTAACGAACCAAACACTAACGTAATTCTGAGTCCACTCTTGCGGTGCAGTTGAGTCCTGGGTGTGTCAAAAATATTATGGGCGTAACGCCTGGCGGTAGCGTAAAGAGGCAGGAATGAATTAACACGTTGAAGGTGTGACCACTCACTGGCCAATGAAAACCTACTCCAAAGCTTTCTGTGGTTGCTTCAAGTTGTGTATTTACGCTGTTTGATGTTCTTTTGTCATACACTCTGTCGGGAGAGCATGGATGTTTGTCCTATCCATTGAAGATAGGCCTACTATTTTATTAAAAAGCATAGAGTAACTCTAAAATAGTCCTAGTTATAACAAATGTTTACGTATCCAGTTTTTCATATACCTTTTTAAAAACAGTTATTGGCTTCAACATGGGAATGTTGCATTTGAATTTCAGTAGCCTATAGCCTAAATTGCATTGCATATCTGAGCAATAGACATTGCCTACCAAACGTAATAAGATTAGCCTACCTTCGCCGTTGAAATGGTCTCTATGGTGACTTTGCCACGTATATAATTGTAAAGGTAAACAATCAGTCAAATATTGGTCTCCCTATAGGCAGACAGATTGCCTCCTACAATGTATCTGTCCACCTAAGGTCGGGTTTACGAGGCGTGGGCAAATATCAATACAATAGCAGATTCAGTACCACGGACAGTGAACATAATTCAACAGAGGACACTGGAAGATACATTTTTCAACAAAATGATAAACAAGAAACAAGAAGGCCTTTTAACGACTTGATGTTTCTAAATAGGCTTGACATCTTTCATTCCAAGGCATTGCACGTCGAAACTTTTCACAGGAGCTAGACATAAATATTATCCAATATAATGAAAAAAGGGCTTGACTGTTTTGCTGCTCCCAAAAGTGATATTTTAATTAAACATTGGTGATATGCTATTCTATTGATTAGGATACTGTTCACCTCCGCTGGCGAAATCCATACCATAGACAACTGCCCTACCACTAAGACCAGCTTTTGTTCGGTATTTAAATATCCCCAAAGCGCTGTTGACACGTTGGCGCACTTCAAATATTTCCATCCCTCCCTCCCCAGTGCAAGCAAGTTGATATAAGACAGGTCAATTAACAATCCTGGCGCAAGGGTTTGTAAATAGCAGAGTGGCTGCTTTAACAGGTCGAAAATGTTTAAAAGCGTGAATTTGAGAATTGCGCTGGGTTAAGGCAGCCAAAAAAGTGCATATTCTCACTGGGGAGAAAATTAACCAAAATGTGTCCTGAAGACAATCTTAGATGATGCCGTCACACTGCCCTTCTTCTTTTGGTAGGTCTTAAGTAGAAGATATCCAGGCGCAACGAGGATGAGTAAGACAAAAAGGAAGATGAGACAAGACCAGTCCTTGGGTGGCAGAGTCTTCCTCAGTCCCATGCTCTCCCCTGGCAACAGATTGCTCAGGCACAGCATGTAAACCAGCGCCCAGCCAAAAGAGGTGTCTCCTGCCTGCACAAAATAAGAACAACACACCACAACTGAACTCCTAAGCATATGTACAGTCAAGTGGTACATTAAAATAAATATTGAAATAGCTCTTATTGCATTGAAATAGAGTCAAGCCTTTGTATTGTTTTACTTTGCTGCTCACCTTTCTCTAAAAGAGATTTGAGGGAAGGAGAGGTCATCAAAGCCATAGCCTTGGAGCATGAAGACCTTGTCACGGATGACTAGGAGGGGAAGGTAGGAATCAGACGCAGAGGGTTCACGGAGAAATGCACTTTAATCCAGCACAGAATGGTCATGCCCAAAACACAGGGCGGAAAACACAGACCAACCCAAAATACAGGGTAACAATGGTCCGGAGCACAATAACACCTCCGATACAAGACGTGAACTAAATATAATCCCGCACAAACAAGTGCGGGCTTCACAAGCTTAAATAGGTAAGCAAATCAAGAAAACACGAATAGGAACAGGTGCAACTCATAAGACTAAACTAACAGAAAAGGGAAAAGGGATCAGTGGCGGCTAGTAGGCCGGTGACGACGACCGCCGAGCACCGCCCGAACAGGCAGGGGAGCCAACTTCGGCGGGAGTCGTGACAGACCTGGACAAAGACAGAGACTGCACAGTAATCCTGTAGAAGACCCTACTGGTCTGGGGCCTTCACTAGCATCTGTTTAGTGGAGGGGGTGGGGGTTAGAAAAATCTCAGCTTCTCCTTCACCCAAATCCAGACAGCAGTTGTTCTGAAAGAGCTGCAAAACCTGGGCCCGTACAAATCAGCTGGGCTAGACAATCTGGACCCTCTCTTTCTAAAATTATCAACTGCCATTGTTGCAACCCCTATTACCAGTCTGTTCAACCTCTCTTTCGTATCGTCCGAAATGCAAATTAATTACTTAAAAATCTTACATGTGATTTTCTGGATTTTTGTTTTAGATTCCGTCTCTCACAGTTGAAGTGTACCTATGATAAACATTACAGACCTCTATATGCTTTGTAAGTAGGAAAACCTGCAAAATCAGCAGTGTATCAAATACTTGTTCTCCCCACTGTATATCCATCCTGCCCTGCCTTTCTAAAGTCTTCGAAAGCCAAATTAATAAACAGATCACTGACCATTTTGAATCCCACCGCACCTTCTCCGCTGTGCAATCCGGTTTCCGAGCTGGTCACGGGTGCACCTCAGCCACGCTCAAGGTACTAAATGATATCATAACAGCCATCGATAAACGATTGTACTGTGCAGCCGTCTTCATCGACCTGGCTAAGGCTTTCGACTCTGTCAATCACCGTTTTCTTTTCGGCAGACTCAACAGCCTTGGTTTCTCAAATGAGTGCCTGGCCTGTTTTACCAACTACTTCTCAGACAAAGTTCAGTGTGTCAAATCGTAGGGCCTGTTGTCCGGACCTCTGGCAGTCTCTATGGGGGTGCCACAGGGTTCAATTCTCGGGCCGACTCTTTTCTCTGTATATATCAACGATGTCGCTCTTGCTGCGGGTGATTCCCTGATCCAACTCTACGCAGACGACACCATTCTGTACATCTGGCCCTTCTTTGGACACTGTATTAACAAACCTCCAAACGAGCTTCAATGCCATACAACACTCCTTCCGTGGACTCCAACTGCTCATAAACGCTAGTAAAACTAAATGCATGCATTCTACCATTCGCTGCCCCCTCTCGCCCGCCACACTAGCATCACTACTCTGGCCAGTTCTGACTTAGAATATGTGGACAACTACAAATACCTAGGTGTCTGGTTAGACTGTAAACTCTCCTTCCAGACTCATATTAAACATCTCAGCCGAGCCCAGCAGTTCAGTGCATTACCTCCTGGAAGCTCATGTTGCAGACAGTGCGGACGGCTCCCTCCAGTAGAATGGGAGACGTGACAATGATGCCAGTTGTGCGCTTCAGGTATACGTGAGTGTATAAGAAAGCAGAGAAGGCCTGTGGAGAGGAGGATACAAGAGATTGCTCAATCTGCCCCTTGACATCAGAGCAATAAACAGACAATTATCTTGTCCCATAAATCTCATGAGGCTGTGGGCTGTTTGTCTACATGCTTTGGCTTACAGTGAACAAGCCTATGAATGAAAATGGAAAAATAGCTTATTATTCTGACAGAATTTCTGAAAAGAAATTAATCTGATTGTTAAATAGCTTGAACCAAAGTATGTTAAAAAAAATATTAGGATATTATGTACATTTGAATAAAAAAATGGGATCAATTCTAAGAAACAGTGAACCATAGATTGAACCTGTGATTGATCTTAAAGTGTAATCCCTGCATGGGGATCCTCCTCACCATGAAGCTGCTCCATCAAAGGAGCACTTGGAGAAAGAAGAGCATGGACATATTGCCAAGGCACTGCTGGTAATTCCCAGTGCCCATGACTGTCAGGGAGACTTGGGGGCTGTAGGGAGAGGGCCTTTGGTCTGCCGTGCATGGGGAGTCAAACACCTTTTCCAGCTTCATGGAGACATTGAAACCTGCTGGATATTAGGGGTGTGATATATGGGGCCCAGCATCTTGAGTCTGAGAGACAGAGCAGACTAAACACAGCTCTGTAGTCATATCGTGATAAGTGCCTATACAGTATGCTCTATTTTAGCCTAACATTGTTCTATTGTTTTAGCATTACTATGCACTTTGGTTTGTGATGTACTCAATGAATCTGCATTTGTGATACTACTGTGTTTTAAGAGAACGTTGGTTACCTTGACCAAGTGAGCCAGCAGTCTGCGTAAGACCTGGTCCCTGCCGTAGCACAGGAAGCTCTGTGTGTAGGGGTGATCGTCTCGACCATAAAGACGTAGATCCAAGACGTTACTCTTATCCTCCACCACGTCTGTGGTCTCAAAGGTAATCTGAGTGGTGGCGCCTCCGAAGTCCAGAGCACCCACTGTATCTCTGCCAGGACTAAGCCAACGCCCCACAAAGCCATACCAAGTGACAAAAGAAAGAATGAGAAGGAAATGACAAGGGCCAGTTTGTCTTGAGAAACAATGAAAACAAACCAATGTTTCTAATTCATCATTCTTCATGGCCAACACTGCTTAACATTCATTCCTCAGTGTTCTTGAATAGCTCTGATGCCGGATCTGAAACTGTGAAAACTTCACCTTGATAAAGTTGTCTAACAGGTAGTTGACAGTGACCCAGCCATATGCCCCCTTCTCCTGTCCACTCAAGATGGTCTCCCCTCTGAAGTCAAAAGGATAAGTACGCAATTTGCTGCCTACATCCTTCAGTATCTGCTCTGACTCTGTGGGGTTGGATATACTGTGGGAAAGAGAGAGAAAAGAGGGGACAGAACTAGACAAAAAAATTTATACAAATGTTGTCATTAGCAAACATATTGTAAAGCCCTTCTAATGTGGTAACTCCCATGAACAGAAGATGCTATGATACTGTGCATCTGATCTGAAACTACATCTAATGTTATGTTGTGCATCTCCACTCACTTCAGTAGCCTCATACCGGCTGTGGCTCCCAGATACACAGGAGTGAGGCGGTGTCTGGATTTGGGGATGTTCTGCAAAGCCTATTCCAGACCGGGTTCCAGACTGCTCCCTGCACCCCTTCGTTCCCCTACATAGCTGGATATCCCTCCCCCTGAGGTAGTAGACATTCAATAAAATATAATGCAATAAAATACAATACAATATTAATCAGAATATGAATACCCCAAAGTGTATGTGATTTCTGCCAATTTTGACTTGTGCATGACCTTTTCTTTCATGTCAGCAACAAATGTAAACTTACTGTATCAATGGATGCAATACAATTTCAGGAGTTTTTCAATGATTATTTGCCCAACTGAAACCAAACTTCTGAAATAGAGGAAGAACTGAAGAGGGCATACAGCGTACATGGCAATAGAAAAGAACCGGAACACTCAGTTAAGAATCCCAATTACGCAAAACATAACTGTTTGGTAAATCCGACCACAACTCTATCCTTCTGATTCCTGCTTACAAGCAAAAATTAAAGCAGGAAGCACCAGTGACTCGGTCTATAAAAAAAGTGGTCAAATGAAGCAGATGCTAAACTACAGGACTGTTTTGCTAGCACAGACTGGAACATGGAGTACACCACATCAGTCACTGGTGTTGTGTCTTTACTATCATTAAATGAAGACTTTTAGTTTTTATCAAAGATTCTCTGTAATTAGTATTACGCGATTAAACTGATTAATCATGTAATTGTAATTAACTAGGTAGTCGGAACAAAAGGAAAATATTCAGATTTACAAAGTTATAATTTTCCTAATATAACTTTTCAGATATTTTCATATCTGATCAATAGTCTTCTGAATAAATGAATTATTTATTTTACCTCACATTAGTCTCATTCCAAACGTCGTAAATGGTTAGTTATCTGCACGAACCCAGTCTTCACTATGAGTCATCCATACATCAATTGTTTTAAATAATTTATTTATTATTTTTATTTTATTTCACCTTTATTTAACCAGGTAGGCTAGTTGAGAACAAGTTCTCATTTGCAACTGCGACCTGGCCAAGATAAAGCATAGCAGTGTGAGCAGACAACACAGAGTTACACATGGAATAAACAATTAACAAGTCAATAACACAGTAGAAAACAAAGGGGGGAGTCTATATACAATGTGTGCAAAAGGCATGAGGAGGTAGGCGAATAATTACAATTTTGCAGATTAACACTGGAGTGATAAATGATCAGATGGTCATGTACAGGTAGAGATATTGGTGTGCAAAAGAGCAGAAAAGTAAATAAATAAAAACAGTATGGGGATGAGGTAGGTAAAAATGGGTGGGCTATTTACCGATAGACTATGTACAGCTGCAGCAATCGGTTAGCTGCTCAGATAGCAGATGTTTGAAGTTGGTGAGGGATATAAAAGTCTCCAACTTCAGCGATTTTTGCAATTCGTTCCAGTCACAGGCAGCAGAGAACTGGAACGAAAGGTGGCCAAATGAGGTGTTGGCTTTAGGGATGATCAGTGAGATACACCTGCTGGAGCGCGTGCTACGGATGGGTGTTGCCATCGTGACCAGTGAACTGAGATAAGGCGGAGCTTTACCTAGCATGGACTTGTAGATGACCTGGAGCCAGTGGGTCTGGCGACGAATATGTAGCGAGGGCCAGCCGACTAGAGCATACAAGTCGCAGTGGTGGGTGGTTTAAGGTGCTTTAGTGACAAAACGGATGGCACTGTGATAAACTGCATCCAATTTGCTGAGTAGAGTGTTGGAAGCAATTTTGTAGATGACATCGCCGAAGTCGAGGATCGGTAGGATAGTCAGTTTTACTAGGGTAAGTTTGGCGGCGTGAGTGAAGGAGGCTTTGTTGCGGAATAGAAAGCCGACTCTTGATTTGATTTTCGATTGGAGATGTTTGATATGAGTCTGGAAGGAGAGTTTACAGTCTAGCCAGACACCTAGGTACTTATAGATGTCCACATATTCAAGGTCAGAACCATCCAGGGTGGTGATGCTGGTCAGGCGTGCGGGTGCAGGCAGCGAACGGTTGAAAAGCATGCATTTGGTTTTACTAGCGTTTAAGAGCAGTTGGAGGCCACAGAAGGAGTGCTGTATGGCATTGAAGCTCGTTTGGAGGTTAGATAGCACAGTGTCCAAGGACGGGCCGGAAGTATATAGAATGGTGTCGTCTGCGTAGAGGTGGATCAGGGAATCGCCCGCAGCAAGAGCAACATCATTGATATATACAGAGAAAAGAGACGGCCCGAGGATTGAACCCTGTGGCACCCCCATAGAGACTGCCAGAGGACCGGACAGCATGCCCTCCGATTTGATACACTGAACTCTGTCTGCAAAGTAATTGGTGAACCAGGCAAGGCAGTCATCCGAAAAACCGAGGCTACTGAGTCTGCCGATAAGAATATGGTGATTGACAGAGTCGAAAGCCTTGGCAAGGTCGATGAAGATGGCTGCACAGTACTGTCTTTTATCGATGGCGGTTATGATATCGTTTAGTACCTTGAGCGTGGCTGAGGTGCACCCGTGACCGGCTCGGAAACCAGATTGCACAGTGGAGAAGGTACGGTGGGATTCGAGATGGTCAGTGACCTGTTTGTTGACTTGGCTTTTGAAGACCTTAGATAGGCAGGGCAGGATGGATATAGGTCTGTAACAGTTTGGGTCCAGGGTGTCTCCCCCTTTGAAGAGGGGGATGACTGCGGCAGCTTTCCAATCCTTGGGGATCTCAGACGATATGAAAGAGAGGTTGAACAGGCTGGTAATAGGGGTTGCGACAATGGCGGCGGATAGTTTCAGAAATAGAGGGTCCAGATTGTCAAGCCCAGCTGATTTGTACGGGTCCAGGTTTTACAGCTCTTTCAGAACATCTGCTATCTGGATTTGGGTAAAGGAGAACCTGGAGAGGCTTGGGCGAGTAGCTGCGGGGGGGGGGCGGAGCTGTTGGCCGAGGTTGGAGTAGCCAGGCGGAAGGCATGGCCAGCTGTTGAGAAATGCTTGTTGAAGTTTTCGATAATCATGGATTTATCGGTGGTGACTGTGTTACCTAGCCTCAGTGCAGTGGGCAGCTGGGAGGAGGAGCTATTGTTCTCCATAGACTTCACAGTGTCCCAGAACTTTTTGGAGTTGGAGCTACAGGATGCAAACCTCTGCCTGAAGAAGCTGGCCTTAGCTTTCCTGACTGACTGCGTGTATTGGTTCCTGACTTCCCTGAACAGTTGCATATCGCGGGGACTATTCGATGCTATTGCAGTCCGCCACAGGATATTTTTGTGCTGGTCGAGGGCAGTCAGGTCTGGAGTGAACCAAGGGCTATATCTGTTCTTAGTTCTGCATTTTTTGAACGGAGCATGCTTATCTAAAATGGTGAGGAAGTTACTTTTAAAGAATGACCAGGCATCCTCAACTGACGGGATGAGGTCAATGTCCTTCCAGGATACCCGGGCCAGGTCAATTAGAAAGGCCTGCTCACAGAAGTGTTTTAGGGAGCGTTTGACAGTGATGAGGGGTGGTCGTTTGACTGCGGCTTCGTAGCGGATACAGGCAATGAGGCAGTGATCGCTGAGATCCTGGTTGAAGACAGTGGAGGTGTATTTGGAGGGCCAGTTGGTCAGGATGACGTCTATGAGGGTGCCCTTGTTTACAGATTTAGGGTTGTACCTGGTGGGTTCCTTGATGATTTGTGTGAGATTGAGGGCATCTAGCTTAGATTGTAGGACTGCCGGGGTGTTAAGCATATCCCAGTTTAGGTCACCTAACAGAACAAACTCTGAAGCTAGATGGGGGGCGATCAATTCACAAATGGTGTCCAGGGCACAGCTGGGAGCTGAGGGGGGTCGGTAACAGGCGGCAACAGTGAGAGACTTATTTCTGGAGAGAGTAATTTTCAAAATTAGTAGTTCGAACTGTTTGGGTATGGACCTGGAAAGTATGACATTACTTTGCAGGCTAACTCCTCCCCCTTTGGCAGTTCTATCTTGACGGAAATGTTATAGTTGGGTATGGAAATCTCAGAATATTTGGTGGCCTTCCTGAGCCAGGATTCAGACACGGCAAGGACATCAGGGTTAGCAGAGTGTGCTAAAGCAGCGAGTAAAACAAACTTAGGGAGGAGGCTTCTGATGTTGACATGCATGAAACCAAGGCTTTTTCGATCACAGAAGTCAACAAATGAGGGTGCCTGGGGAGATGCAGGGCCTGGGTTTACCTCCACATCACCCGCGGAACAGAGGAGGAGTAGAATGATGGTGCGGCTAAAGGCTATCAAAACTGGTCGCCTAGAGCGTTGGGGACAGAGAATAAAAGGAGCAGATTTCTGGGCATGGTAGAATATATTCAGGGCATAATGCGCAGACAGGGGTATGGTGGGGTGCGGGTGCAGCGGAGGTAAGCCCAGGCACTGGGTGATGATGAGAGAGGTTGTATCTCTGGACATGCTGGTTGTAATGGGTGAGGTCACCGCATGTGTGGGAGGTGGGACAAAGGAGGTATCAGGGGTATGAAGAGTGGAACTAGGGGCTCCATTGTAAACTAAAACAATTATAACTAACCTGAACAACAGTATACAAGGCATATTGACATTTGAGAGAGACATACAGCGAGGCATACAGTAATCACAGGTGTTGAATTGGGAGAGCTAGCTAAAACAGTAGCTAAAACAGTAGGTGAGACAACAACAGCTAATCAGCTAGCACAACAACAGCAGGTAAAATGGCGTTGACTAGGCAGGGAGGGTCGGATTAACTACACACAGAGCCTGAGTGCGGCTGGGGCCGACAGATAAAACATAAACAAGCAGAATGGAGTACCGTGATTAATGGACAGTCCAGCATGCATCAGCTATGTAGCCAAGTGATCAGTGTCCAGGGGGCAGCGGTGGATGGGGCAGGGCAGCTGGACTGGCGAGTACAATGACTAAATAGCTTGTAGCTAGTTAGCTGGTTATCTTCTGGAGGTTCTTGAGTGTGTTCTAAAAATTAAAAATAATAGCGATTCCGTATCACATTGGGTGAGGCAGGTTACCGGAAGGTATAAACAAATAAAAAATCGAAAAGAGATTGAAAGTAAATATGGGTCCAGTGAGTGTTTGGGACGCGGCGATTCAGACGGTTAGCATGCCTGTGCTAACAAGCTAACAGTTAGTAGGCCGGGGCTAAACAAGGTAGCAGTTAGCGGACCGGGGCTAAACAAGCTAGAAGTTAGTGGACCGGGGCCAAACAAGCTAGCAGTTAGCAGGCCGAATTTGCAAGCAAGGAGATGGCAAGGGCTAGAAAGTTAGCCTTTGGGGGGGCGTCACGATGGGGTGAGTCTGTTTATGCCTCTTCATGCGGTGACATCGATAGACCGGTCGTGGGTCCAGATATTGTAGCCCAGGAGTATGCTTCGGTGGTAGCACAGGAGCTCTGGCCGGGCTAGCTTCAAGCTAAGTGGGTGGAAACGCTAGCCAGGAGTAATCATCCGGGGTTGCGGTAAGCTAGTTAGCTAGTTGTGAAGATCCAGTTGAAAATGTTCCGTTTGCGGTGGGAGTCCGGTGGGAATCCGGGGATAAAAAATAATAATAGGTCCGTTATGCTCTGGATAGAGTCGCGTTGTTCGAACTGGCGAGAGCTTTCCGAGCTAAAGGTTAGCTGATGACCGGTTAGCTGAAGACCGCTAGCAATGGTTTGCTGACTGATAGCTGGTAGTTAGCTGGCTAGCTTCAGTTGAGGGGATCCGGATCCGAAGTAAATATAAATACTTCAGAAAAAATAGCAACATTGGGTGAGGCGGGTTGCAGGAGAGTATTTGGAAGTTGAGGTTTAGCAAAATGTTTTAAAAGATATGCGAAGAAAAATATGTTTTAAAAAAAAACGATATATACGATATATACAAGAGACACGACACGAAAAGACGTCCGACTGCTACGCCATCTTGGAGAACTAACATACACAAGGCTGCGGGGCCAGACGGATTACCAGGACGTGTGCTCCGGGCATGTGCTGACCAACTGGCAGGTGTCTTCACAGACATTTTCAACATGTTCCTGATTAAGTCTGTAATACCAACATGTTTTAAGCAGACCACCATAGTCCCTGTGCAACCTGCCTAAATGACTACAGACCTGTAGCACTCACGTCTGTAGCCATGAAGTGCTTTGAAAGATTGGTAATGGCTCACATCAACATCAACATCAGGGGTCTCCTGACCCCTCCTGTCTCAGCCTCCAGTATTTATGCTGCAGTAGTTTATGTGTCGGGGGGCTGGGGTCAGTTTGTTATATCTGGAGTACTTCTCCTGTCCTATTCGGTGTCCTGTGTGAATCTAAGTGTGCGTTCTCTAATTCTCTCCTTCTCTCTTTCTTTCTCTCTCTCGGAGGACCTGAGCCCTAGGACCATGCCCCAGGACTACCTGACATGATGACTCCTTGCTGTCCCCAGTCCACCTGGCCATGCTGCTGTTCCAGTTTCAACTGACCTGAGCCCTAGGACCATGCCCCAGGACTACCTGACATGATGACTCCTTGCTGTCCCCAGTCCACCTGGCCATGCTGCTGCTCCAGTTTCAACTTCCACCTGACTGTGCTGCTGCTCCAGTTTCAACTGTTCTGCCTTATTATTATTCGACCATGCTGGTCATTTATGAACATTTGAACATCTTGGCCATGTTCTGTTGTGGTCTCCACCCGGCGCAGCCAGAGGAGGACTGGCCACCCCACATAGCCTGGTTCCTCTCTAGGTTTCTTCCTAGGTTTTGGCCTTTCTAGGGAGTTTTTCCTAGCCACCGTGCTTCTACACCTGCATTGCTTGCTGTTTGGGGTTTTAGGCTGGGTTTCTGTACAGCACTTTGAGATATCAGCTGATGTACGAAGGGCTATATAAATAAATTTGATTTGATTTGATTTGATCAACACCAAACCCTAGACCCACTCCAATTTGCATACCACCCAAACAGATCCACAGATGATGCAATCTCTATTGCACTCCACATGGCCTTTTCCCACCTGGACAAAAGGAACAATTACGTGAGAATGCTATTCATTGACTACAGCTCAGCGTTCAACACCATAGTACCCTCAAAGCACATCACTAAGCTAAGGATCCTGGGACTAAACACCTCCCTCTGCAACTGGATCCTGGACTTTCTGACGGGCCACCCCCAGGTGGTGAGGGTAGGTAACAACACATCTGCCACGCTGATCCTCAACACTGGAAAAAAGCTGTCCTTGAAATAGTCTTGATATCCTTGTCAAAAGAAAGATCAGGGTCCAGAGTAACGCCGAGGTCCTTCACAGTTTTATTTGAGACGACTGTACAACCATTAAGATTAATTGTCAGATTCAACAGAAGATCACTTTGTTTCTTGGGACCTAGAACAAGCATCTCTGTTTTGTTTAAAAATATCAAGTTTGCAGCCATCCACTTCCTTATGTCTGAAACGTAATAAAATTTTTTGGTCCGATAGTCGAGGTGGTTAACTGATTATGAGGAAAAACATTAAGATCCACAACATTTATTCCAAAACTACTTGTGAGGCACTGCTTATTTATTTATTTTTTTATTACAAAAAAACACAAGGGGTAACATTAAAGTATTAGAACATGAAGGACAAACAATACAGCATCAAGACACTTTAAAACGTATCAGTCTTTCTGCAACAGAGCCATCCTTATGTGTGAGGGTGTCTACTACCACTATCAAACATGTATCAGTCTTTCCGAAACAGAGCCATCCTTATGTGAGGGTGTCTACTACCACTATCAAACATGTATCAGTTTCTTTTTCATGATCACAATCAGAGCCAACCCTCCATGAGGGTGTCTACTACAGGAAAAACTATCAAACATGTATCAGTCTTTCTGCAACCTAAGAGCCATCCTTATGTGAGGGTGTCTACTACCACTATCAAACATGTATCAGTCTTTCTGCAACAGAGCCAAACTTACAATGTCTAAAACCACTATCAAACATGTATCATTTTAAAACAAAGGACATCAGAGGGCAGTGTTATCATACCAGCAATCAAACATGTATCAGTGTTTGTCTGCATGTCAGAGCCATACTATGAGGGTGTCTACTACTATCAAACATGTGTGTGCAGCAGAGCCATCCTTCTTGTGTGAGGGTGTTTACCACTATCAAACATGTATCAGTCTGTTCTGCAGCAGAGCATCTTTATGTGAACTACCTCAAACATGTATCAGCCTCTGCAGCAGAGCCATCCTTATGGAGGGTGTCTACTTATCAAAAACAGTCTTTCTGCAGCAGAGCCATCTTTATGTGAGGGTGTCATTCAAATGATACTTTTGTTATGTTTTATTTTGATCTTTTTTTCTGAACCCCAAGATCCTTTTGACCAGGAAAAAATAAAATAAAAATGAATGCCATTCCCCAAACCCCTAATGCACCAACAACCAAGAGAATGAACTAAAGAGAAAAAAGGAAAAGACAAGAAAACAGCAAACAACAATGCAAAAAAAACAACAAAAAAAAACATTTTAAAACAAAGGACATCAAGGGCAGCTGAAATCATAACAGCAATGCCAACTGTATATGTTTGTCTGCATGTCTGGCACTATGACATGTATGTGTGTGTTCTTGTATGTGTTTATTTGAATGAGAGTGTGTGTATATGCATATGTGCAAACACCTGCACGGTATCAGCCTCAAGCAACCCGGCATTAGTTATAAAAACACTGCCACTTAGTGTCATTCAAATGTACTTTTGTTATGTTTTATTTTGACATTTTTTTCTTCCTTTATCTTTTGACCATGTCTCCAATTCCACATACCACCTTCCCTCAGCCCATCCCAACCCTCAGCTTCCCTCAGCCCATCCCAACCCTCAGCTTCCCTCAGCCCATCCCAACCCTCAGCTTCCCTCAGCCCATCCCAACCCTCAGCTTCCCTCAGCCCATCCCAACCCTCAGCTTCCCTCAGCCCATCCCAACCCTCAGCTTCCCTCAGCCCATTCCCAACCCTCAGCTTCCCTCAGCCCATCCCAACCCTCAGCTTCCCTCAGCCCATCCCAACCCTCAGCTTCCCTCAGCCCATTCCAACCCTCAGCTTCCCTCAGCCCATTCCAACCCTCAGCTTCCCTCAGCCCATCCCAACCCTCAGCTTCCCTCAGCCCATCCCAACCCTCAGCTTCCCTCAGCCCATCCCAACCCTCAGCTTCCCTCAGCCCATTCCAACCCTCAGCTTCCCTCAGCCCATCCCAACCCTCAGCTTCCCTCAGCCCATTCCAACCCTCAGCTTCCCTCAGCCCATCCCAACCCTCAGCTTCCCTCAGCCCATCCCAACCCTCAGCTTCCCTCAGCCCATCCCAACCCTCAGCTTCCCTCAGCCCATCCCAACCCTCAGCTTCCCTCAGCCCATCCCAACCCTCAGCTTCCCTCAGCCCATCCCATCTATCTCTGCTGGCCACCCGCTTCGTGTTTCTATGCAACACATATCTTTCAACTATGTTATGATGTTTAACGTACAATTTGGATCTATCTAATCGAATAGAATCTACAGATTGCATGTTGAAGATAAATACTTTTACTAAGAGTATTAGTATATTAGTAATTGACTGATTTTACTGGGCTGATGGTGCCTGCATCTGATGGTCAGTCTCAGCGGTGGGATGTTGAGAGGTGCAGCAGAGGGAGAGAGCAGCAGACTGAGGGTCCGCCTCTCAACATCCCTCCTCTCCCTTCCCTCTACTGAAACTGATCAAAAAGGGACCACGTCGTCCAGCTGATGGCGAAACTTGAGTTGCACAGTATTATTTCTGCCTCATGCACAAATTCTTGTTGTTACTCCTATGAACAGAGAAAGTGAAATACTCCCTGATATTAAAAAGACCCAAGCTGCTAATAATAACGATGCAAGCCTATATAGTAGATACACTTTCCTACTCATTCATTACTGCTGCAGTGCTTGTTGTAGCGCTGAGTGGAAATGGGAAGAATTAGAATTTTATGGCTTTGGCTTGTAAAAGTGTTGAATACAAAGTGTTCACAGTGCTGAATAAGAAGTTAAACATGAACTCACACATAAAAACAGAAGCACTTTGCTGTATTCGTTGACAGTCTCTAATAATGGATTTAAATGTTTTGAAATCTCACAGTATCAACTTTGCTGTAGCTTTCTTTTATGCCTGCTATGTTACTGAGGACATGGTAATCTGAGCCATTCAGATTACCAGAGGTAGGCCTTCAGTGCACTTGATTTGCTCTCTGTCCCAGCCGGGAAGGCAGAGTTTGTACCTTCAGACACATGAAATGGTTCAAAATGGAAACAGTTTGCCTACCCAGCGCACAGGGCAGCTGAATCGGGTGCACCTACTGCCAACGGCCTGAGACTTCTCTCTGTGGGCTGATATTTCTGCATTGTGGCAGTCTCGTGGCTACTGCGTGCAGCTGCAGCTTAGTGGGAACAATGACTATAGGGAAACGAAGTACAACATACTATGGGGATTTTCACTCTTGCGACTTCATTTGAAGGATTTACAATCACACCTGACTAGGTGCAGGGCCAAACATGTGTTGTACCTAGGGCTGTGGCGTTCATGACATTTTGGCAGCCAGTTATTTTCATGCAAAAGGATGGCGGTCTCACGATAATTTACCATTAATGAACATAAACACATTTAGAATCTCCAGGCCTCAATACATAGGCTACAAGCCACACACCAGTCGCTGATGCATGCCATTGGAACATCTATATTTTAAAAAGTATAATAAAACTATTGAATATACACAAATCACTAAAAAATGTATTATTGTTGTCTGTCATTTTCTTAGCCATCTTACTCATTGGATCAGCAAATTGAAGAATAACTCATTGTTTGTGATTAGAAAACATATGAGAATAAGTACAAACTTCATCACACAATGTCCAGGGGTTGAGCACGCTCTACCACTTTGGGACAGTTTAGTTTGTGCAAGGTAAGACAGTCTCGTTTTCCAATAATTTGATTTAGTAGTGTGAAACGTTCCGGTCACACCGAGGCTCGGATTGAATCCGAGCCTCACGCTTATCACGTGTGGAAGGCGGGACTTCCTGCGAGGAGCGGATTATATTGACCTTGTCAGGCCTGATTGTATATCCTTCACCCGAAGTTGCGAGATTGCGAGTATGTTTTACCGAAATTGACTGACTGAAAGGGAACTTAGACTTATGAGTGTTTTAACGATGCATCTTTTCTATGGGGAGTGGATATTTATGATGAGTGGATAGTGCCTTTAGAGAGAACATTCGCTAAGTGTGTCATTGAGGCATAGTGTCAGTACTGTTGAAAGAAAGGCGGTGCTGCTCTCGGATCAGCTTTTTCCATTCAAATCTTACCTTAACTGTTATGTCTCGTGGGTTTCACGAGACATATAACAATTCAATAATGATGAGATGGGAATCAGTGCTCGGGCTCAACATACACAACTCCCATGATGCTCTGCGGCACAACCCCAATACACAACAACTCTTCCCCTGCTTCATGAACTGTTGGAAGAGTCTGTTCTGGCCGTGCTGCTGCTCCAGTTTCAACTGTTCTGCCTGTGGCTATGGAACCCTGACCTGTTCACCGGACGTGCTACCTGTCCCAGACCTGCTGTTTTCAACTCTCTAGAGACAGCAGGAGTGGTAGAGATACTCTCAATGATCGGCTATGAAAAGCCAACTGACATTTACTTCTGAGGTGCTGGCTTGTTGCACCCTCGACAACTATTGTGATTATTATTATTTGACCATGCTGGTCATTTATGAACATTTGAACATCTTGACCATGTTCTGTTATAATCTCCACCCGGCACAACCAGAAGAGGACTGGCCACCCTTCATAGCCTGGTTCCTCTCTAGGTTTCTTCCTAGGTTTTGGCCTTTCTAGGGAGTTTTTCCCTAGTCACCGTGCTTCCTAGTCCTTTCTAGGGAGTTTTTCCCTAGTCACCGTGCTCCCTAGTCACCGTCACCGTACATCTGCATTGCTTGCTGTTTGGGGTTTTAGGCTGGGTTTCTGTACAGCACTTTGATACTGTATATCAGCTGATGTAAGAAGGTCTTTATAAATACATTTGATTTGATTGATTTGTTCTCCAAGTCCAAACATCACTTATCTCTTGTAGGGTAACGGCAATCAACCTGACTATCAACAACAAAGTCTCTAGACTGTGGCATTGGCACAGGTGTAGGCATGTTTCATGGTCTGTATGACCCTCTCCACCAGCCCATTGGTAGATGGATGATACAGAGCGGCCCTGATGTGCTGTACGCCTTTCACCTGTAGGAAAATGGACATTTCTTGGGACACTAGCTGCAGTCCGTTGAAGCTAACGAGTTGGAGTGGCGACCCGAACCGAACCGACTAAACACTTCTCCAAGCTTCGCGATGGTCTACCATGAGAAACATTCTCTCTTCAAATTGACCTGCGAAGTCGGCGTGTATTCGTTGCACCTCCTCCGGACAAACCCACGGATGAAGAGGTGCAAGTTGAGGTACGTTGCAAGCCTTCTGACATGTTTTCACTTTCTCCTCAATGCTTCCATCCAATCCAGGCCACAATAAGTAGCTTTGTGCGATTTTCTTCATGCAAACCATTCCACAATGATCCTAGTGTAGCAGCTGCAACACTGGTTTCCTCAGCCAAGGCGGAATAATAACTCTCCTCCCCCACAGCAGACAATTGGACTGAATTGACTGCTCAGTACTAACGAGTCGTTTCTGGTGTTTCTCCGCGATTGTGTTGAAGTGACTGGTGCGTTTTCCACTTATCTGAAGTAGAAGATGTCCACTTAGCATGACTCTGGTTTGACCACAGGTAGTGGTAACCTGGAAAGTCAATCTGTGTTGCAGTGCAGTTCTGATGTCATAGCTGTGTGCAGCAAGTGACAGAATTCCAGTGTGTGGTCCAAGCTAGTTGGATGGGCAATGACCTGTCGAAGTGTGTCAATGCCTCAGATTTCAGGAGTGTTTCCTTGGTTTTCACAAATGCTTCCACACATTACGGAGTCCATTTCCATGTTGTCCTGACAAAGCAACTGATGCAGCAGCTTGAGCTTTGTTGCTAAACTCAGAATAAAGCGTCCATAGTAATTCAGTAACCTCAGGAAAGAACGTAGTTCTGACGTTCTGAGGAGCTGGGGTATTTAAGATTGCCTTGACCTTGGATGGAGCCTGGATGGAGCCTGTCAATCACGTGTCCAAGGTATTCAACCGATGATTGGAATAATGTACATTTGTTCTTACGAACTCGCAGTCCATAGTTCTTCAATCTCTGTATGGTCGCATCCAAGTTCTGAAGATGGTCTTCTTCATCCATTCCAGGACAACAAGGATGTCATCCAGGTAGCATTATAATCCTGGAAATGCACTCAACATCTGGTCCATCACCCTCTAAAACAGCACTGGCGCACTTGTGATTCCAAACGGTAGACGATAGTACCTGAAGAGCCCCTTGTGTGTCACAATGGCCAACAGCTACTTTTACTTTTACTTTTCAGCCACATGCATCTGCAAGTAGACTTGGTAGGGGTCGATTTTGCTGAACTTTTGAACCCCAGCTAAGCCTGCAAAAAAGGTAATCGATGTGTGGTAGTGGATACTTCTCAATGGACAACACGTGTTAAATGTGGCTTTAAAGTCTCCACATCCTGATTCCACCATCCTTCTTAAGAAATGGTCTGATGGGTGTCTCCCATTCACGCTGACTGGCTCCAGTTCTTTGTTCTTGACTAAAGCATCCAAGTCAGCCTTGACTTTTCGTCTAATAGCATACGTTACGGGTTGTGCTTTCAGAAACTTTGGTTTGCTGTCTGGCTTAAAGCTAAGCTTCACTGTAATGTTTTTTCATGCTACCCAGCTCTTCAGTAAAAACTCCATGTTTCCTTAAAATGGCAGATAGGCCTGTATCATTGTACGCACTGATGGCCAGACCAGTGTGATTATCTCTAGCCACAAACATTCCTGTAGTGATGGATAGTCTGCTCTCACCACATAGTGACAGCTCTTCAATATGTCAGTTTAACTGAACCGTGACCTCCGTGATGCCTTTCACAGCTAAAGTCTAGCACGATGTGTGCTGGTTGAAGTGGAAGTTGTTTTAGTGTCTTTTTGTAGACTGTGTCTGACACAAGAGATACAGCTGTCCCGTGTCAATCTCCATATGCACCGGATGCCCATCTAGCAAAGGGGAGACATAGTACCTGTGCGGCCCCCTAGCAAAAGTCAATATATTCAGTTTGCCTTCCTAGTTTTATGAGTCACTCACCTCAATGTTATCCTGATCAACAGTATAAACATCTATGTTTTCTTTCCTTGGAATGTCTCTTTCTTGTTTCAGTCTTTGACATTTTCTCTGAGCTCTTTTTGTTTCTGCAAGCTTGCTAAAATGTGGGCCTTTTTACCACAGGCTCAGCAATCCATGTCCTTACACCAGCATGCAGAGATGCCTGATGTCCCACTTTGCCACTGTGGAAACGTGTGCCTTGATTTCCCTGTCTCTGATTTTCAGTTGCACTTTTCCTGATGAACTCAACTGCTGAACCTCTTCAGCAGCTAGTTCCATGGACACACTGACTTACAGTGCCTTGCGAAAGTATTCGGCCCCCTTGAACTTTGCGACCTTTTGCCACATTTCAGGCTTCAAACATAAAGATATAAAACTGTATTTTTTTTGTGAATGAAGAATCAACAACAAGTGGGACACAATCATGAAGTGGAACGACATTTATTGGATATTTCAAACTTTTTTAACAAATCAAAAACTGAAAAATTGGGTGTGCATTCCAGAGTCCAGCGCTGCCAGAGCCTTCCTCTCCAGCGTTGCCAGAGCTTCCCGTCTGCCCAGCGCCATCAGTGCCGCCAGTCTGCCCAGCGCCGCCAGAACTGCCAGTCTGCATGGAGCAGCCGGAGATCCAGTCTGCATGGAGCAGCCGGAATGCCAGTCTGCATGGAGCTGCCAGTCTGCATGGAGCAGCCAGAGCTGTCAGTCTGCATGGAGCAGCCAGAGCTGTCAGTCTGCAAGGAGCTGCCAGTCTGCAAGGAGCTGTCAGTCTGCATGGAGCAGCCAGAGCTGTCAGTCTGCATGGAGCAGCCAGAGCTGTCAGTCTGCATGGAGCAGCCAGAGCTGTCAGTCTGTAAGGAGCTGCCAGTCTGCAAGGAGCTGCCAGTCTGCAAGGAGCTGCCAGTCTGCACGGAGCCGCCAGAGCTGCCAGTCTGTAAGAAGCCGCCAGAGCTGTCAGTCAGCGTGGAGCAGCCAGAGCCGCCAGTCAGCATGGAGTAGCCAGATCCGTCAGTCTGCCAGGATCCGCCAGTCAGCCAGACTCTTCCAGATCCGCCAGTCAGCCAGACTCTTCCAGATACGTCAGTCTGCCAGGATCCGCCAGACTCTTCCAGATCTGCCAGTCAGCCAGACTCTTCCAGATCTGCCAGTCAGCCAGACTCTTCCAGATCCGCCAGACTCTTCCAGATCCGCCAGTCAACCAGACTCTTCCAGATCCGCCAGCCAGCCAGGATCTGCCGGATCCAACTACCTGCCTGAGCTTCCTCTCAGTGCTGAGCTTCCTCTCAGTGCCGAGCTTCCTCTCAGTGCCGAGCTTCCTCTCAGTGCCGGGCTTCCCCTCAGTGCCGGGCTTCCCCTCAGTACCGAGCTTCCCCTCAGTGCCGAGCTTCCCCTCAGTGCCGAGCTTCCCCTCAGTGCCGAACTTCCCCTCAGTGCCGAGCTGCCCCTCAGTCCCGAGCTGCCCCTCAGTCCCGAGCTGCCCCTCAGTCCCGAGCTGCCCCTCAGTCCAGTGGGGTTCTGGGTGAGGACTACTAGGCCATGGTCGGCGGCGAGGGTGGACTATCCTAGGACGCGAGGGGGAGGAACTAAGACATTGATAGAGTGGGGTCCACGTCCCGTGCCAGAGCCGCCACCATGGACAGACGCCCACCCGGACCCTCCCTATTGTTTTGATGTGCGTCCGGGAGTCCGCACCTTAGGGGGGGGTTCTGTCACGCCCTGGTCGAAGTATATTATGTTTGTCTTCATTTACTGGTCAGGCCAGGGTGTGACATGGATTATTGTGGTGCGTTTTTGTCTTGGGGTTTTGTGGGGTGTCTAGCATAGTCTATGGCTGCCTGAGGCGGTTCTCAATCAGAGTCAGGTGATTATCGTTGTCTCTGATTGGGAACCATCTTTAGGCAGCCATATTCTTTGAGTATTTCGTGGGTGATTGTCCTTATTGTTCATGTCTCTGTGTTTGTTTGCACAAGATAGGCTGTTTAGGTTTTCACGTTACGTTTGTTGTTTTTGTATAGTTTGTGTTTTTTCTTCATTAAATATGTATCGAAATAACCACGCTGCATTTTGGTCCGACTCTCTTTCACCCGAAGAAAACCGTAACAAGAACGTTAAGAAAGAACGTCATTCTGTGGGAATTTGAGTACTTCGGCATAACATTTCCTACGGGTTTCCTCATGGTTCTATTTAAAGAAATGTTCACACATTGTTCTGTGAACGTTAGAATCAGTGTTCATCTGTGAGAATTTCAGTACTTCAGCATAATGTTTCCTATAGGTTTCTTTATGGTTCGATTTAAAGTCATGTTCTTACATTGTTCCAAGAACGTTAAGAAGCTATGTTTTTTCTTCTGTGGGAATTTGAGTATAATGTTTCCTACAGGCTTCCTCACAGTTCTTTTTTTGAGTCATGCTCTCATATTGTTCTGAGAACATTAAGAAAACTTTCCATAAAAAGGAAAGAACTTAGTAATGTTCAGAGAAAGTTCAGAGAATGTTAAAACATTCTCAGCAGCAACAAAACTCTCTCTATCCTCTATCTTAAGTGTGTTGGCCGCACCCACTAATTGGTCACACCTGATCTTAAAGAGTGCTTGCTTCCTTTTGAAAATGGGTCGTTTTGAAGGTTGAGGTTTGTATGATTTTTAAAAAAAGATGGCATGCTAGCTCCATCCTGGTGGCTCAGTGGACTAATTCCGTGGATAGAGAACAGAAGATCATAGGTTTGAATCTCACTGATTTATTTATTTAACCTTTATTTAACCAGGTAGGCCAGATGAGAACAAGTTCTCATTTACAACTGCGACCTGGCCAAGATAAAGCAAAGCAGTGAGACACAACCACACAGAGTTACAGATGGGATAAACAAACTTACAGTCAATAACACAATGGAAAGTCTGTATACAGTGTGTGCAAATGTAGTACGATTAGGGTGGTAAGGCAAAAATTGGCCATAGTGGCAAAATAATTACAATTTAGCAGTTAAACACTGAGTGATAGATGTACAGTAGCTGGTTGAGTATTGAAATGTATAAGGTGTTTGTTACTCTTTATATGTTATCATATGCTATCTCTTCTCACCTCAGATGCCTGCCTTAGATGCCATTAAAGGAACAATGAAGATTCATCAGGTTATCAGTGTCTCACCAGGCCAGATAAAATACAGGGACATTACTTGTCTGTGCAAGAAGGATAGTGGGATAGTGGCATGTTGGACTGTCCTTGTTTTCAGCTCAAAGAGGCAACTGTGTGACCCTGCAGCATCGAACCAGCTCCCTGCGTCTCATGACAAGGCTGGTGTCTCATGACAAGGCTGACACCACATGGTGACCTGGCACCATTGAACTTAATCACATAGGGGAGTGGTGTGTTGTCAATTATGAACATGAAGGATACCCTGGCATCATCATGGATGTAGAGGAACATAAAATTAAGGTGAAGTGCATGCACCGGAATGGCATCAACAAATTCCAAAGTCCAAATGAAGATATTTGTTAGTACTCAGTTACATTGTCAAATGTCAAGAATTTGTGTAATGACACGACCAACACCACACAATTATAAACTTGGATAAAATATAATTAATACATGTCTCAATTTAGAAAGATAAGATGCAAATTAGATGAAGTTGTCATGCCCTGATCTGTTTCACCTGTTCCTGTTATTGTCTCCACCCCCTCCAGGTGTCGCTTATTTTCCCCAGTGTATTTAAAAAATACATATACAGGGTGTATATATATTTCACCTTTATTTAACCAGGTAGGCTAGTTTAGAACAAGCTCTCATTTGCCACTGCGAACTGGCCAAGATAAAGCAAAACAGTTCGACACATACAACAACACAGAGTTACACATGGAATAAACAAACACACAATCAATAATACAATAGAAAAGTCTATATGCAGCATGTGCAAATGAGGTAGGATAAGAGAGGTAAGGCAATAGATAGGCCATGGTGGCAAAGTAATTACAATATAGCAATTAAACACTGGAATGGTAGAATGTGCAGAGGATGAATGTGCACGTAGAGATACTGGGGTGCAAAGGAGCAAGATAAAAAAATAAATACAGTATGGTTGATGAGGTAGTTGGATGGGCTATTTACAGATGGGCTATGTACAGGTGCAGTGATCTGTGAGCAGCTCTGACAGCTGGTGCTTAAAGCTAGTGAGGGAGGTAAGAGTCTCCAGCTTTAGTGATTTTTGAAGTTCGTTCCAGTCATTAGCAGCAGAGAACTGGAAAGAGAGGAGGCCAAAGAAAGAATTGGCTTTGGAGGTGACCAGTGAGATATACCTGCTGGAGCGCGTGCTACGGGTGGGTGCTGCTATGGTGACCAGTGAGCTGAGATAAGGCGGGGATTTACCTAGCAGAGACTTGTAGATGACCTGGTGCCAGTGGGTTTGGCGACGATTACGAAGCGAGGGCCAACCAACGAGAGCGTACAGCTCGCAATGGTGGGTAGTATATGGAGCTTTGGTGACAAAACGGATGGCACTGTGATAGACTGCATCCAATTTGTTGAGTAGAGTGTTGGAGGCTATTTTGTAAATGACATCGCCGAAGTCGAGGATCGGTAGGATGGTCAGTTTTACGAGGGTATGTTTGGCAGCATGAGTGAAGGATGCTTTGTTGCGAAATAGGAAGCCGATTCTAGATTTAATTTTGGATTGGAGATGTTTAATGTGAGTCTGGAAGGAGAGTTTACAGTCTAACCAGACACCTAGGTATTTGTAGTTGTCCACATATTCTAAGTCAGAACCATCCAGAGTAGTGATGCTGGACGGGCGGGCAGGTGCAGGCAGCGATTGGTTGAAGAGCATGCATTTAGTTTTACTAGCATTTAAGTGCAGTTGGAGGCCACGGAAGGAGAGTTGTATTGCATTGAAGCTCATCTGCAGGTTAGTTAACACAGTGTCCAAAGAAGGGCCAGAGGTATACAGAATGGTGTCGTCTGCGTAGAGTTGGATCAGAGAATCACCCGCAGCAAGAGCGACATCGTTGATATATACAGAGAAAAGAGTCGGCCCGAGAATTGAACCCCGTGGCACCCCCATAGAGACTGCCAGAGGTCTGGACAATAGGCCCCCCGATTTGACACACTGAACTCTATCAGAGAAGTAGTTGGTGAACCAGGCGAGGCAATCATTTGAGAAACCAAGGCTGTTGAGTCTGCCAATAAGAATGTTGTGATTGACAGAGTTGAAAGCCTTAGCCAGGTGGATGAATACGGCTGCACAGTAATGCCTCTTATCGATGAGGGTTATGATATCGTTTAGGACCTTGAGCGTAATGCCATGCCATTATAAAAAAGAAATGTGTTTGCATGAATGACTAAGCAAATTCATTTCCATGTGTACTTAGAGTTCAAAACAGTTAAAGATGCACTATGTAAAAATCACTCCACCAGTTCATAATTGTATATTTTCAGCTGTTTGAAGCTGGCGTACAAAACAGAAAGTTAAAAGACAGAAAAACGTAACTTAAGAACAGGAAGCATAGAAATAGTGCACAAAGAACAGATTTGCTTTCGATGAGAATAACAGCTCTATAAAACAAATTCCTTTGTGAATTTGGTCAGGTTGCCTAAAAAGTTACATATTGCAGCTTTAAAGCTGTCATTCTTATTGAAAGCAATTCATAGAAGCGGTAGATCTGTTCTATGTGCGCTATTTCTATGCGTCCTGTTCTTAAATTTAATTTTTGCATCTTTTACTTTCTGTTTTATACACCAGCTTATATTTTTGGTTATGGAATATATATTTCAAAGCAGTTTAGATGGTACAATGATTCTCTACACAATGACGGCTTGATTTGTCACATGGACTGAAATTAGGCAAACTATTAGAATTTTTGCGAGCAGAAAATGACTGAGCAATTTCTGTATATTGCACCATCAGACCAAACTAATCCATCAGTGTTATTGTCTTATTGAAAACTTTTCTCAAAATGTTTTTAAATTAATTTCAAATAACCTATAACTTCCATTCTCAGAACATAATAAAACCTCCCAGGAAACATTCTCAGAACCTCCCTTCAACCTAAAAATGTTTGTTCTCAGAACAGGCAAAATTTTCACTTCCGCTCTCAGAATGTAAAAATATATATATATTTTACCGATCAGGAAAGTTATGGGTTCGTTCCCAGAACAAATGGAAAACCAAATACTTACTTTCCCACAACTTCCAAGGAACCAAATTAGCTAGCTGGGATGTTTTTGTGAAATTATCATTAGGATGAAGTACACTATAAGTCACCCTCTTGAGGTACAATGGTGTCATCACAACTTGTTTGACGAATCGGGCAAAATTGTGCTGCATAAGAATATCAAGCACATTGACATATTTTGTTTTTGAACGATGATGCAAAACATCTACACTTGTTTGGTACAAATGTTTTACATGTTTGTTGTCTGCTCTGTACTTGATCTCTCTATTGGTCAGTTTTTGCTGCCCTGAAACAGTGGAATAATTCAATATCGAGATCGATATAAATGCTAGACTGTTGAAAAAGTTATGACCTAAATTCTTTGTCATATGTAACATTTTACTGTCACTTTAGCTCCATTTGAAATGTTTCTCTAATTTGAACCAGTGGAGGGTGCTACTCTCTCACAATTCCACGTGAGGCAACCTAAAGGCATATCCTGCTCTATGCCTTGAGAAACAATTACCCAACTCTGGTTAATTCAACCACAACTGAACCATGTCTATCTGTCTTCATTGGTGTCCATGCTTCTTTCAACAGCAGAGACTGTGAGACTAATCATCCATCAATATAGCATGGCGACCTGGGTTAAATGCAGCTGTCAGATCGATACAAATTAGGCATATAATTCTGCTCATCTGCTTGCAGATGTCAAATAATTCATTTTGAAAGGAGTTTGATTTCTTTTAAACCAATAGAATGTCACACCTCCCGGTGAGCCAGTTACCTCAGGTTGTGTTTGTTGAGGTTTCATTTTGATGAAGAGGAGCTGTGCTTTCTAGTCTGTCTTCAAAGGCGGAATTAATGTGTGGTTACAGTAGATTGGCATAGGTCATTTATAAGATTGTATCCAGGTAGACTCAATAAAATTAAGTGAAAACATTGATTCTGATAATGGTCCTTGATGTTGCTGGTAATAGATTGTGCTGCTTGTGGATGATCATATATTTTTCTTGTCTTATTTTTTGGTCAAATCAGTTACATTGATGCAAATGCATCGATGCGACATTGTAACAGTTGCAAAATCCTCACTAACCAAGATATTTCCTGTATGTTACACTATGTGTGGTCTGGTGTAAAGGGAATTTCACAATATTATTTAGGAGCCAAATTAGTTTAACATATATATACAGTATGTTTGATGTGTCCCAGAATATCCAGCAGTACAACAGAATCTAGCCAAGCCTCCCCGATGCTTGCGCTCCATTCTGACCAAGACAGTGTGTGGTTTGGCGTTCATGCCGAACTGTAGATGACACTGGAGCTGGTGACATGCACTGGAGTTGGGTGAGGGGTGAGATGCACAGTGCTTGATTGCCTGAACAGAGCAGAGGGACAACACAACACAAATGGCGGAGAGGTGAAGAGGTTAGGAACATAATTCTGAAATGCACAGATAAATCAAGAGTGTCCAGCTAGTCAGGCAGGGCCTCTCCTCTCTCCTGCAGGGCCAGCTCTGGTCCAACCACCAACCACCTGATGTTTCCTTTCCAAACACAATACTGTCAATGTCCCATCCCCCGGGCCTGGTAGCTGGGCCCTAAGGACTTACACAGGCTGCTGCTGCACATTGGAGGGCCAGGGCACCAGCAGGACATTCACACCTTGTTAAGTTTTACAACTTGTGCATTTGTCGACCCCAGTCCTCTATTGCCCCTTTGACTGAAGCAAGCCTTTGAAGTGACCTTCTCCATGCAGTAGGGTGACAGAGAAAGTCAGGGTGAAAATTCTCCCTTATGGATGTGAATGATGCAACATTGACGACATGCATACATCATATTGGCAACTGACCCAGGCAGACCAAATATAATATAGGTGACAATTGTTTGCCACTTACAAAAATAAATAAATACAATTTATAAAGAAGTTAATCAACCAAGTCTAAGAAATTATGTCAATACTCTACATTTGTCCAAATAGCATACATTTAATTAAAACACAGATAGACAAATGTAGTTTTATCTACCGTAACAACTACATAAGACTGACACTTTGGTGAATAGTTACTTATAAGTGATGCATACAGTAAGACAGGGAGCAGAACTAACAGAGATATTGCATGCCACACATGTCAAGCTGTGGAATCTTTGTGACTTTTAGAAGGTTCATCACTAAAGTCTACAAATCCGTCTATTGTATGCTGGAATTTATAGTGAAAAAGTGTTTCTGTTTAACTACGGTTTCTATGTAGGACATGATGTCAGTTGATGTTAGTTGTGGCTTGCATGGATTGCTTCACTTTTGTTCTGAAATTCTTTCCCTTTTACCTGTACATGAGAGACTGTTGTAAATGGCATGAAGGAATGCCTATTCAAGTGATTAAAGGAGCAGAAAACAGGTGATATTGTAGAGTAGGGGGTACTTGGTATGTGAAGACTGACTTCTTGAGCAGGGAAAAAAAAAGAGTGAAACCCCAGCCATATAGGTGAAAGTATGAACCTAACAACATGGTGATAAGGGCACCTTTAGTCCTCCAGCACATGGCCATTCTTTTACAAGTTATACTGTTATTTGTGTCAACCACTCATCACTCACAAAGTAGTTTGGAATGGTATCCTGGTCAAAATGGTCTCAGTAAAAAGGTATCCTGGTCAAAATGGTCTCAGTAAAAAGGTATCCTGGTCAAAATGGTCTCAGTAAAAAGGTATCCTGGTCAAAATGGTCTCAGTAAAAAGGTATCCTGGTCAAAATGGTCTCAGTAAAAAGGTATCCTGGTCAAAATGGTCTCAGTAAAAAGGTATCCTGGTCAAAATGGTCTCAGTAAAAAGGTATCCTGGTCAAAATGGTCTCAGTAAAAAGGTATCCTGGTCAAAATGGTCTCAGTAAAAAGGTATCCTGGTCAAAATTGCCTCAGTAAAAAGGTATCCTGGTCAAAATTGCCTCAGTAAAAAGGTATCCTGGTCAAAATGGCCTCAGTAAAAAGGTATCCTGGTCAAAATTCCCTCAGTAAAAATGTATCCTGGTCAAATTGGCATCAATTCAAATGTATCCTGGCCAAAATGGCCTCAGTTAAAAGATATCCTTGTCAAATTGGCCTCAGTAAAAAGGTATCCTGGTCAAGATGGCCTCAGTAAAAAGGTATCCTGGTAAAATTGGCCTCAGTAAAAAGGTATCCTGGTCAAAATGGCCTCAGTAAAAAGGTATCCTGGTCAAAATGGCCTCAGTAAAAAGGTATCCTGGTCAAAATGGCCTCAGTTAAAAGATATCCTTGTCAAATTGGCCTCAGTAAAAAGGTATCCTGGTCAAAATGGCCTCAGTAAAAAGGTATCCTGGTCAAATTGGCCTCATTAAAAAGGTATCCTGGTCAAAATGGCCTCAGTAAAAAGGTATCCTGGTCAAAATGGCCTCAGTTAAAAGATATCCTTGTCAAATTGGCCTCAGTAAAAAGGTAACCTGGTCAAAATGGCCTCAGTAAAAAGGTATCCTGGTCAAATTGGCCTCGTTAAAAAGGTATACTGGTCAAAATATGCCTCAGTTAAAAACAACCCTTTGAGACAGCGTGACTGAAGGATTCTGAGGTGCTCTCGACAGGACAAGCCAATAGGATCATGTTTCCCCTAGCTTTCTCCTGGGACTGGAAGGCAAAAATTCCTGTTTCATAAGCCCCCAAAAATCACTATAATTTAGGTAATTGTTTTTTATTTTCTTGTGACATGGAAAGAGAGATGTTGGGGGTAAGACAGGGGAGTGGAGCATACCTGAAACAGTGTTGTACCATCTTACAATATGAAGGACTTTTCCAGTGTGCTCTGAATGAATGATTAAGCCATTTGAGCACACCTACCTTGTAGAACCTGAATTTGAAATAAAGGCAGCTATTGTCTGAGCATCGGTCACCCCCAGGGTCCTCACAGTTACCGCGCTTCCCAGCTATCTCACACACTCTCTCAGTCCAAACCAGCAAATAGCCGCCCAAATCAAACCCTGCGGTCAGGACTAATTGTTTCTAACAGGTCTTTGTAAAAGGCCATGCTGTTTCTCATTCAGGTCAACTCTCTGGCTCCTAGTGTGTCAGATGAAGAGGGCATCGTTCCACCCGGGAGATAAGCCAGTTTTTTTATGCCCCAAAGTAGACTTCATTTTCACCCTCCTTTCACAGTTCAGGTGCAATTGTGTATTGAGGCATTTAGAATCTGTGGTGGGAGGATTGGGCAAGGGATACAGTACCTCACAGGATGTCATTCATTGGCGGCTTCCTCCTTTGTTGGACTTTGTGCAAAAGGGAGAGGAATTGTAGATTTGGAAAAAAATCCTGTATACTTCTTTTCATGACTCTGAAAACTGTTGAGACTTGAAATACATGTCTTCCAAAGTATCATACATTTGTCAGTGTTTGATAAAAAATACTGTATGCAAATTTTGGTTCTATTTAATTTTGTTATTTTAACTAGTGTCTGTCCCACTTTAAAGCTAAAGCTTATAGGCTAGGCAAGGAATCGTCATTTCAAGACACATTTCCCTCACTATCTGCCTATAAGACCTATAAGATAGCATGATATGTTAGACTGGAGTAGGACCGTTCTTGGAGATTGGAGTAGGACCGTTCTTGGAGATTGGAGTAGGAACGTTCTTGGAGATTGGAGTAGGACAGTTCTTGGAGATTGGAGTAGGACCGTTCTTGGAGATTGAAGTAGGACCGTTCTTGGAGATTGGAGTAGGACCGTTCTTGGAGATTGGAGTAGGACTGTTTTTGCAGCATGTGGTATGTTGATTTGCCCTAGGATTGACATGTCAAAACATAAAATGTGTTAACCTTTCATAATTGTCATGTAGGTAGTATGTCGGGTGTCTCCATGCATATTCATTTTTACCTGTATGATTTCTCAGTGTCTCTCTAAGATAATAAATTATGCAGTTGACATATCCAGACAAAAATATATGTTTGACTTTGAATGTGACTTAACTAAACATGTTAAGGAGGGAAAGGCATTTATGTGTCAAAGTGATAGCTAGTGTAAAGACCAACATTGCTAAGGCAGGTCCCTATGTCCCATTTCAAATAGCTGTCGGCAGCCTGCCTAAGAAGGTGCCCCTCAGAGCGGCTTCTGGTTTAATTGGAGTGTGACAGGGTACACTGGGAACTATGGGGGGCCCAGTGATGGACAGGCTGAGTTTACCCCTGCTGTGGACCCCTCTGTCTGCAGCTCAATCTGACAGCCCAACCCAGAGGGAGAGACAGAGACAGAGACAGAGAGAGAGAGAGAGAGAGAGAGAGAGAGAGAGAGAGAGAGATACAGAGAGACAGAGAGAGACAGAGAGAGAGAGAGAGAGAGAGAGAGAGAGGGGAGAGAGAGAGAGAGAGAGAGACAGAGAGAGAGAGAGAACAGGGGAGCAGGGGGAGTGGAAGGGTGAAGAACAGAGGGAGTGGTGAGGAGAGGAGACATTTTCTCTGGAATGTTGAAAGCTATCAGAACTGACATGCAAACATAGCCATTCTCAAATCTCTGGCTTTATCTCTGTGACTAGTCGTCCTGCATCTGTTGATATGTACCATCTGAACCCCAGCAGCACCTTGGAAAGAGGTGCATCTCTCTGTCTCTCTCTGCACCTATGCTGTTACTTTAACAAGAGGACAAAATGGTTAGCTGTCTGTCACGTTAGAAAGAATGGTCCACTCTGTTGTCGTTATGGTGGCCTACATGAACATTCTTCTTTGGTTGGTTGATAGTAATGACTTGGTTTTAGTCATTACTTCAAATGGGTCACTTCAAATGGGGAAAAACGGAATGTGATTAATAGTTTTCAATAGCTCCTAAATCTGTGCTGTTGTGACAGGAATTTCAATCATATTTGTCATATAAAAACTGCCAATTTACTTACTATTTTCATTAGAGCTGGGTGATATGGACAAAAATCCATATCGAGATAAATTCTGAATTGATGCGATGATGATATAGGACGATATACGTTTATAACGTTAATGTGCACCACTACTAGCTTGATGGTTGTGGTCATTCATTTTCCCAATAACAATCACCCATATTAGGAAACTTATTTCATTTCAAACTTCACATTGCTCTAGTTTAGGCTACTTATCATAATAAAAGATATCATCAAAATGCCTGTGATAAGGGACCGGTATGGTTGTGTTTCTACTTTCTACCGCTCATTATACTTCACACATCGATTGCCAAATAAAAACACAGTAAATGGACAGTGCTTTGACACAGGGATGCAAAACTCCTGTCTTAATGAGCTACAGTAAGAACTGTGACATTCATTGAATGTATTCTGTCTAATTTATATGTGAAAGCGACAAATGTGTTCCCAGTTTATTGAGGGGTCCGTCCTGTAGTGACTTGCTGGGAGACAGGGCCTCGATGCTGGGCTGTGCAGGTGAGTGGAAACAGGAGCTGCACTTGTGTTTTTGTAGAGTTTAAGTGCTGTCTTTGGAGGTGTCCTGTTACGCTGCTCCCTATGTGACCCTCTGACCCTCCCCCTGCATCAAAGTTAAGCCAATTACTTCCATTACTTTAGTGTGACATTGTCAATGGAATTGTAAGCTATTGATTTGCTTTGCCTACTGAGACCTGTTTTCCAAGCAGCAGACCATCCGAATGATTTAAAAATCTCTGATATGAAACGTTGCTTCATCTCATTTCCATTTCTGTCACATGACTGCGACTCTCAACTTCACCAGCTTGAGTGAAGACTTCAGAAGAACTGTACATTTGATAAGAAATCTTACAATCATGCATGAAACATAAATATATATAATTAAGTAATGATTTTACTTTTGGATATTGTGCAGGATTTGTATTCCCTCACTTTGAATGCAGAAATCCCGATGATGAGCAATAATGAGCTTGACTATGAAAGTCAATTGAACTTTTACTAATGAGGTTGAAACTATCGCCTGAAAGGACATGAAAGGACACACTCGCACCACCACACACACTCCCCCCAACACACATTCTGGCAGCGGCCTTCAACTCCTCTTTAAGGCTATGTGTCACCAGCCGATGTTTGACTTTGTCATTATGTCTGTGAAATATGTGACTGACTGATGGAGGACTGACTAGGGGGCTGTAAGCACTCGTCCGCAGAACTACAGACCAGTCAGGGGAAGCAGGCCTGCCCTGGGTTCAGAGATGCCGTGTTAGATTGGATGTGAAGATGCCTTTGAGAGGGACACAGGGCTCAGAGTAAAGATATGTGAGGAGAGATTGAAGGGGTTCAACGGAAGCCCTTTCAGAGGTTTGGTTCTCACGGCCAGTGACCAGTGGGATGACATGTGACCTCTAGACAGGGATATTTCAGGGGTCAGTGTCAGATATGGTCTGAATTCTCTCAGCTATTGTGACATTAAACTGCTTTAACTCAACTGGTTGAAATAATGTCATTACAACCATTTCACATCCACAATTCTTGACTGTAATGACACCATTTCAATATGTTTTGCATGGTGGGAAGAGAGCATCTGCTCATCGGACACACAGACAATTATTTGACGTAGAAGGGCTTTTTAAGTCTACAGCCTAGAGTCACACCAACAGACAGAGAATAGCCTTCTACTCCCATGGCAACTGAGTCATGGAAGTGTGACTGAAATACCAAGCGTGTTGTTGTGTCACAGCCTGGTTTGGGTGTCGCCAGTCAGGGAGTTGTAGGGCACCACTTGTCTTGCTGGTGGGGTGAGAGAAAATAGAAAATTCCTTTGTGAAGTGCAGTCGTTGGTGATCAGGTGTGAACTGCAGAGCGGAGATCAGAGGAGGAGGGGGTGGAGGGAGCAGACAGCTGCTCCAGCCCCAGTCAGCACTCCACCAAGCCACACACCAGCTGGGGTTGGGGCCCACAGTCAGGCAGCTACTGGAGGGCTCACGGCAGCAGACAGAACCAGTTGGGAGGCAAGGCAGCAGATGGAAAAAAGCAAGGCGGAGAACCTGTCATTCGCCTATACTTGCACATGCATGATTACAGAATGTGATGTTCTGAATTAGTCTGCTAAATCAATGAAAAGCCATCATAGCATGCTCCACATTTAAACACGCATCAGTTATGATTGTCTATCTGCAAACAGTTTCAATCATACTACACGTACAGTATGTCCTGTTCTGTACAGGAAGTTGTTGAGACACACAAAACATTTTATGCAATCACTAGGAGATGACTGACAGCTTGCTAAACTGTATCCAGGGGTGCAATATGTAACACTCCCCCCATGTTATTTTGCCCCGGCTGTTTGGAATGTATCAACAAGTTCACAAATCATGTCAAAAAAGCAGATGCATGTTTTGCTTATAATTTGCACAAGGTACAAAAACCAATAAGGTGAATGTTCACCTATAACTCAGAATCAATTTTTTGCACATTTTCATTGCGTTATTAGCACTATTTCAACATTAAAATGTACAATATTAAATGACATGTTGTTGAGGGGCTAGAGCAGGGGTCAGGGGTCAGGTCCTCAGGGACTATTGCTGCTGTCAGTTGACGTTTATGCTTCCTAGGGTCTTATTTGCAGCTAAGCAACCATGTGTGTACTACAGTTATTTTGTGACAATTTATCCATTAGTGGCTGGGGTGACCCAGCAGGACTACAGTCATTGAGGATTGGTGTTGTGCATCATCAACGAGAGGGAAATGTATATTATCAGCAGTTGATCCCTCTCCCTCTCAAATATGAAATATTTTCATCATAATTAAGTATTCTCCTGCTTTTAAAACAAAGGACACAGTTTACTTTGAAAACAACATTTATATTATAATGTTATATTGCTAAAGGAATCAACTACCTATGATAAATGTATACTAGTGTTCTATCCTTCCTCTGCTACAACAAGGATAATTTCTAAAGGATCCCCCTACAACATATCTCAGGGAATTTACTCAGCAATTCAGTGTTGGCCCAGTGACATCAGTGGCATACGCCTGAAGTCTTTGCTGTCAACTGAAGATAAAAGAAATCTTAAAAAGGCCTATCAGTGAGTCCTTGAAACCCCAAACCAGTCAAACATAATGGCCTAATGTGTCCTTGGGGAGCAGGAGGTCACCTGTTCCTGGATGCATAACTAATTTCTAATAAATTGTTTTTTTTCTCCTAATGCCAGTGTTTAGAGGTCACATTGTTTGCATGTTGTTTTTCTGCAGTCTCTCGTCTCCGAAGTCTCTCGTCTCCATTTTCTTACTGCCACGTGAGACGTGAGGAGTCTGGGATTTGCTCTGCTGAGCCTGAAAAAAACTGTTGAATAATACATTTGATCGTTTTTATTTTTAATGACTCGTGATTTTCCTGAATTTCTCCAAAGATTCATAAATACTGCCTATGACTGTTAGAGACTGAGGGACAGCCTCAAAGTATCTCCATAAAAATGAATGCAATTTTCAAACAAGGACTTTTTTATGAAGGTATTGGAACAGCTGCTACCAATACTGTGTTGGCAATAACTTCATCAAATGTTCCTTAATATTGTCCTTTTTCTAAATGTTGGACCTTCAAAGCACTTGATCTATGCCACATTAACAACAGTGACTATCTTCAGAAAGTGATAGGGCTTCGATGTGACCTTGTGCTTAACCCTGTTACACATGTGCCTTGAGCATGTTCATTGCTCTGTGACATTTTGCTCCTTAAAAATAACACAGATGCTCTGACGTCCTCGGCAGGCCTGTCTGATTCCAGGCATTGGAATTGGACAGTGTCCGGCTATTTTCATTGCCTCTCTGTGAATCGCTCTTGTCTGAGTCACTCTATTAGTTTTGAAGCCTGACATGTTACCAGCTTCTTGATCTTGTCAGATGAAGCAGTCAAACCCTGTCTGCAAATGGTTGGTGTTAATCGTGGATCAACAACTCGGGTTTCACCTGTTGAGCATCCCATTTTAGATATATATACAGTACCAGTCAAAAGTTTGGAAACACCTACTCATTCAAGGGTTTTTCTTGTGAAGACATCAAAATGATTAAATAATACATATGGAATCATGTAGTAACCAAAAAAAGTGTTAAACAAATCAAAATATATTTTAGATTTTAGATGTTTCAAAGTAGCTACCCTTTGCCTTGATTCAGCTTTGCACACTCTTGGCATTCTCTCAACCAGCTTCACCTGGAATGCTTTTCCAAACGTCTTAAGCACTTGTTGGCTGCTTTTCCTTCACTCTGTGGTCCAACTCATCCCAAGCCATCTCTATTTGGTTGAGGTCAGGTGATTGTGGAGGCCAGTTCATCTGATGCAGCACCCCCAAGATGGCTTGGAATCCTTCTTGGTCAAATAGCCTTTGCACAGCCTGGAGGTGTGTTGGGTCACTGTCTTGTTGAAAAACAAATGATAGTCCCACTAAGCGCAAACCAGATGGGATGGTGTATCGCTGCAGAATGCTGTGGTAGCCATGCTGGTTAAGTGTGCCTTGAATTCCAAATAAATCATTGACAGTGTCACCAGCAAAGCAACCCCACACCATCACACCTCCTCCTCCATGCTTCACGGTGGGAACCACACATGTGGAGATCATCCGTTCCCCTACTCTGCGTCTCACAAAGACACAGTGGTTGGAACAAAAAAATTCAAATTTGGACTTATCAGACCAAACGACTTCCACCAGTCTAATGTCCATTGCTCGTGTTTCTTGGCCCAAGCAAGTCTCTTCTTATTATTGGTGTCCTTTAGTAGTGGTTTCTTTGCAGCAATTCGACCATGAAGGCCTGATTCACACGTCTCCTCTGAACAGTTGATGTGTCTGTTACTTGAACCCTGAAGCATTTATATGGGCTGCAATTTCTGAGGCTCGTAACTCTTATGAACGTATCCTCTGCAGCAGAGGTAACTCTGGGTCTTCCTTTCCTGTTGCGGTCCTCATGAGAGCCAGTTTCATCTTAGCGCTTGATGGTTTTTGCGACTGCACTTGAATAAACTTTCAAAGTTCTTGAAATGAAAAAAAAATGTAGAAAGAAAAAAAAAAGAAAGAAAAACTTGAATGAGTGTGTCCAAACTTTTGACTGGTACTGTATATTTTTATTATATGGGGTTTTGACTAGGCCTGTACTGTGTCTCCCAATACTAGCAAATGCACTTACTCTAATATCGTGGCATTCATCATATTTTGATGTGCTGGCAATAACTGTGGACCCATTCAAATTCTGTGTGCACGTGTGTGTGTATGTGTGTGTGCGAAGGGTTGTAGGCCAAGGCTCATTACAGATAAAGGGGGTGGGGAAACTAGTTCAAATTTATTGCCTGTGTCAGCTGTGTCAAATTTGGCAAGCTCAAATGGTCAGCTTGCAAATGGTTGGGGTATACGTAGGGGTCAGAGGCCTTTCTAATATCCACAAATCTGTACATTTTGAGCACACACTACATGTATAAATAAAAACATAGGATTAATGGAATTAGATTAAAGTTAATTACGTTAGTAAAATGTTGATACATTTTTACAAATGTCTCATCATTTATCTCTCACGTCTGAGTATGACAGTTCTAGAAAAAGTCCTCTCTAACAGAACATTCTATAAGAGGCAAGTATGCATGTTCTGTCATACAGGCGTTGGACAACCAAGCAATGGCGAGAGCCCTCCTATAAGTGTATGGAGCCCTCTCATCAGAGCACTGCGGAGTGACCTTATAGTAGGGGTTTGGGTGGCTAGAGTGGAGGTGCTCCACTGCTGTGCAAGCATCCACAGTGGCAATCCACAGATATTCTCCAAGCTCATCTTCTGAAACAATCTTGAGTTTTTGTCATTCATAAAGAGGACCACCCACTTTCTAAACCTTTGCCTCTATTTTTGCAGGGTCAGAAAAGAGTGTCCAGTTGTTCTTTATGGTGGAGATCTTTACGATGTAGTTGGAGCTGTTGGGAGACCACCAATCGTCCTTTCACTTGTTACTGGAGGTACAGTACCTCTGAAGTATACTGGATCAATATTGTCATGTGTTGACGAAGTTGCTCAAAATAATAAGTAATTACATGTAGTGATACTGTATAGTGAGGCTTTAAAGCTGTACATAACTTTATGCAGGCAGCCTTTGGTCAGCTGGTAGCAAAACATGAATTGATTTGAGGTAGCTAAAAAAACATGGTCACTGCATGACGAGGAATAACGTTTTCACATCTGATTTGTCCGATTTTGGGAGACAAGTTATGCTCTAAGGTGGTCTCTGTTTAAATATGGGTGTGTCTATACATTAATAATCACATATGATCAGTTTCACATTGAAGCATGACACTTGAGTCAGATCTATCTGCCCACCTGTCATGGGTTTCTGTCGTTCCACCCAAGTCTTTTTAAAAAGTCACCCCCCCCTCTCTCTCCTGAGGTTCAAAGAATTCTGTACCTTTGCTGTGGGTGGCTGTAGGTGCCTGCTTTTCAGTGAAAGTCTGGTTATTTCCATCACAGCTTTAGCGCCAGTAAAGCCAGTGGAGACATGAATAAATAAGATCAGGTTGCAAGGCCTCAGATCTCACCGTCACTTTGTAAACTGAAGTGGGGGTGTGTGTTGGGGGGGTAGACGAGCGGCATTTCATGAAACCACTTCTCTTTTTTTCGTTATACATCCCACTCCCCAAAAATATTGCTGACACCAGAGCAAGGCAGCCTGCTGGAGATGAATTCCACAGTGATGAGGCTAGCTACTGCAAAAGCTCTCTCTCCCTTCAGCCACTCCCCAAATTTCTGCTACTTAGCTCCTAAAATTGGAGTCTAGTCACAAGAGCTAAACATCCCACGCTGCCGTGTTTCTACGTATAGCAGTATGTAATAACCCTTTTGAACCACAGTCATATTCATCACCCACTATACTAGCATATAAATAGAAAATACTAGAGACATGAAACATTAAGGATGGCAATGTCTCCAAAACTACTTGTGATGAGCAACCAAAAATGTGCATTTTATGCGTGAAAGGTCAATGAGTGTGGTGGACTAGTGGTGGTGGTGGGCTTTAATTGTCCCCGGCACAAGGTGCACCTGTGTAATGATCATACTGTTTAATTAGCTTCTTGATATGCCACACCTGTCAGATTCTTTAAAAAGTGTATATTTGAATTTTACAAGAAGACTAAGCTGAAGACAGGATCAAATATCAACAGATGCCTGACAAACATTCTTTGAAGAAGCAAATAGATTTTCCAGGTGATGTGGTGTCTATTACTGCTGCATAAGAAATTGTGGTTTATTTTTGTATTGCTGTATATGCATCTATATGTATACATACAAATGTGTTTGGAGAATGTTTCCTTACTCTCAAATCATGAATGTTACCTTGGTTGTCTGAAACTGAGTTTTTTTGTTGTTGTTTTTTACACAAAAAAACATTGTTTGTTGTTGGATTATGTCAGAGACTACAGCTTGACCAACGCAACTTGATGGATGGACTGACTGACCACTTTTAAGAAGTGACATTAACAAGTGGAATCAACTGCTATGAAGTCTGTCAGTGGCTACCATTGCCTGTCACACATTCAGCAGGATGAGTTGTCAGAGATGCTTAACTGCTGTTGCTACAACTTGTCAGAGATGCTTAACTTCTGGCTGAACAGACGGCCAGTGATGTGAGCGGTGGACGATGTAAACACTGGGACTTGCTAAATTCTTGCACAGAGCCCACATTACACAATGTTCTGTTTGAATGTACCCTTTAATGGTAGAAAATGTTATTTAAACTATAACAGTGCTAGGTTTTCCAATTGTGAAACTGTCTCTTGCAATCTGTGCTGCTAGGTATAAGAATATTTGTAGTTAATGTGCTGTATTGGATATCAGTGTAACTAAAGAAATAAAGAAATTCTAATATAATTTTATATAACATTAATTACAACTCATGTATTGCACTGAAACAATAAATTGTGAAAATATCAAAGTCTCTCAGAGACATCACCATAACCTCGATGACGACTTTGACACTGGTGAAGGCCTAGACAAAAAATAAACCTTAATTCAATGAATGCCAGTTTAACCAGCGAAAAATAAGAATCCTGTTAACATCAGTTAGTCATCAATTAGTGACGTTGATTAGGCTACTACACATTGGCTTATCTCACCAGACTACCGTTGCATCATGACGAAACAGCCTATTGTTAAAATGATTTGTTTTACACATTAGCTGAACGTGTGAGCAGTAAACTGCTCAACGAGAAAGAACGTAAAAGCGATGGAGTATTTGGCACATCATTGCCACACCTCTTCAAGTGACATTAAGCTACTCACTTATGAATACAGTGATTAATTATGATCTAAATGCATTATAACATAGTTGATAAAAATGCATTGTATATCCGTCACGAGAGAGAGATGAAAAACAAGATGTAGGGTTAAATTAAAACTTTTCTTGTAACACAATCAGTCTTTTTATATCTTGTGTATTTTCATAAAATTAAACAAACATACGAAGTTCATGCTGATATGCATACTGCATGTTGGTTCATTTGTCGTTAATTGCGTAGGCTTATAATATGCGTAATATTGTGCGTAAAACATACCCAAGTGCATCCATTACCATCTGCACCAGGGAGCTACAAAACCTTTTGCCCCAATATTTTCGACTTTACAGTCAACTGTGCCCTGCCCTCCCACAATACAAAACCTCCAATTCTCAACTCGTGGGAGGGACCTGCCTTTCAACATTTAACCACTGCCCAGCAAGAGGCCAAGACGCGCTGAGTAAGAGGGCTTTTTAAACGTGTAATTACTTGGGGCTACATTGCGATACAGTGCCTATGGGTGACACTTTTCTTCCCTTGAAATAAACATCCAAATGGCAATAGCTAATAGTTTTTCATGTGGATTTTGGAAGTTTGACTCTAAAATGTATGATGGATCTCGGTGACTCTCTTGGTTGCAGACTTTTTGGATACTCTCAGGAAGACTTTCACACTTCAACACACATGCAGTAACTGGAGTACATGATTTCCCCCATATGCGTACCATAATGTGTTTCTCATATGAATTTATGAAGAAGGTGTTACACATCTGAAAGTTGGTGTGTGAATGGAATAAAATTCATAAACTAACAAGAGACACGGAGTGGACAGGTCAAGCGGATGCGAGGGAACTCTTGGATTATTTTGGATCCGTTGGGAATATTAGGCTACTTGCTCTCTGTGAAGAAAAACATTTGCGATTGGATGAAAGAATGTATGGAATAAATCAGCGCTGTATTTACATGTAAGAAGACTACCGTTTGAAATATTCTTATCAAAACAGATTGCAATGTTGGTGATAATGTTTTATTTATTGTGATTTTATTTTGCAGATCTTTTCATTTCTTCGTGTTGTGGTGCCATGCTCAGGTAAACCCTCTTCCATAGTTCCTCACAGATTACAGATTGATTCCTCGCAGATTGATTCCTCGCAGATTGCATAGACAGTCTGGGGCGCAGGTAGTCTAGTGGTTAGACCATTGGCCCAATAACCAAAAGGTTGCTAGATCGAGTCCCGAGCTGTCAAGATACCAATCTGTCGTTCTGCCCCTGAACAAGGCAGTTAGCCCACTGTTCCTAGGCCGTCATTGTAAATAAGAATTTGTTCTTAAATAAAAAAAACTGGGAACAGACAGTAGTTCAACGTCTAATTTTGATTAACATTTGGTTTAGGTGACGTGAAATCAACCAAAATATCACCATGTTACTTAGATTAAAAATAGGGTGAAAAAAAGACGAAATGCCCTTATATTGAATACTTGTTGCAAATCCAATTCATTTTCCACGTTGATTCAACGTCATCACATTGCTTTTTGTGGGTTGAAGTAACGGGTAAACAACATTGATTCATCCAGTTTTGGGCTGATGATAAAGATCATTTAAAGTGCTTGCTTATTATTTTCAAGTGGGCCTCTTGCTTCTGAATGCACTTAATATGGCTAATGTCACACAATATTTTGTGATACCACACTATTTTATATGATGGGCTTTTGTTTTACCAAATCATTTACACATTCGGATGTTTTTTTGTTTGGATTGAGTTATTCAGTGAGGCTCTCCTCGGGCGGTGGTTGGTTTATTTTAGAAAAAAAATAGAGGTTAGAAGAAAATTCTATATGTGATTTTATTTTTCCCTTTTGCATAAAAAGGGGGAGAATCACCCGTCTCCTAATTTTAACCAGTATGTGATGGAGCAGGGCGCAATGACGGACCAGCTTAGCCGGCGACAGGTCAGGGTTTATCAACTATACAGCCGGACCAGCGGGAAGCACGTCCAGATACAGGGCAAGAGGGTCGCCGCTACTGCTGAGGACGGCAACAATTACGGTAAATTGTTCCCATGACACAATGGTGGATGCATTTGGGCAAAGTATCTGTTTTCAACCAGTCAGACCCATGCATACAAGGCTAACGGCTTGTTAATAGTTTTTTAATAAGGACTGCATTTGTAATGAGCTGTCTGTCTATGAAGAGGTGTGCAGGGCTAGCCTAGGCTACTTGCCCACCTATTGCTGGCCCGACCCTCTGTGGGGCTGTATGTTCATTTAGCCTGTCTACTGTATCTAAACCCTTGTCTGGCGAATCAGGCCAAGTCTTTTGTCCTGGTCCAATACACATGCCAGTTGTTAACCCTAATTAACCAGGGGGTGAATCAATAGACCCATAGGACAACTGCAATTGGGATTTGTTGTATTCCACTTCCATTACTTTTGTCTTCAAACATGATTAATGATAACACTTAATTAATCCTCGCAATGTCTCAAACCTGAAACACATAATATCTCACATAGGCTGTTGTGATGGTCTCTCTCCAGTGAATGTCAGTTTATTTCAGAATCTCCTTTTGCATATTCTTTTTTTGTAGGCCAATAGATGGCAGACAGTTTATTTTTGACTTTATACAGGTTTGTATTATTCCACTTCCATATTTTTTTTGAATATGATATAGAGAGTGTCCAAAATACACTTGTTATGTTGTAAATTTACATATGCCTAGTGGATTTATCACATCATTTTCATGTGGATATTTGTGTGGATGTTGTAGCACGTCTCTTTGTAGAGACTGACACATTTGGCAGTCGGGTTCGGATCAAAGGTGCAGAGAGTGGACGCTACCTCTGTATGAACCGGAAGGGGAAACTGGTTGGAAAGGTATGATATCAAATCCACATCACTTTCAAAGTTGTAAGAATTCCAGCGTGCTTGTTTCCTAGTTTGTCATTATGTATAATGAACAAAAATATGAACGCAACAGGCAACAATTTCAACAAGTTTACTGACTTACAGTTTATATTAGGAAATCAGTCAATCGAAATAAACTCATTAGATCCAAATCTATGGATATCACAATTGGGCAGGGGCGCAGCCATGGGTGGGTTTGGGAGGGCGTAGGCCCACCCACTGGGGAGCCAGGCCCAGCCAATCAGAATGAGTTTACCCCACAAAAGGGCTTTATTACGGACAGAAATACTCCTCAGTTTCATCAGCTGTCCGGGTGGCGGGTCTCAGACGATCCCGCAGGTGAATAAAGCCGGATGTGGAGGCCCTGGGCTGGCGTGGTTACACGTGGTTTGCAGTTGTGAGGCCGGTTGGACGTACTGCCAAATTCTCTAAACCAACGTTGGAAGCAGCTTATAGTCAAGAAATGAATCTAAAATTCTCTGGCAACAGCTCTGGTGGACATTCCTTCAGTCAGCATGCCAATTGCACACTCCCTCAAAACTTGATACATCCCTGGCATAATATTGTGTGACAAAACTGCACATTTTAGAGTGGCCTTTTATTGTTCCCCAGCACAAGGTGCACTTGTATAATGATCATGCTGTTTAATCAGCTTCTTGATATGCCATGCTTGTCAGTTGGATGGATTATCTTGGCAAAGGAGAAATGCTCACTAACAGGGATATAAACAAATGTGATCAGAAATACAGTCTAGACATTGTTAATGTTGTAAATGACTATTGTAGCTGGAAACAGCTGATTTGTAATGAAATATGTGAACAGAGGCCAATTATCAGTAACCAATGGCACGTTGTGTTAGCTAATCCAAGTTTATAATTTTAAAAGGCTAATTGATCATTAGAAAATCATTTTTGCAATTATGTTAGCACAGCTGAAAATGGTTGTCCTGATTAAAGAAGCAATAAAACTGTCCTTCTTTAGACTAGTTGAGTATCTGGAGCATCAGCATTTGTGGGTTCGATTACAGGCTCAAAATGACCAGAAATAAATAACTTTCTTCTGAAACTCATCAGTATTTTCTTGTTCTGAGAAATGAAGGCTATTCCATGCGAAAATTGCCAAGAAACTGAAGATCTCGTACAACGCTGTGTACTACTCCCTTCACAGAACAGCGCAAACTGGCTCTAACCAGAATAGAAAGAGGAGTGGGAGGCCCTGGTGCAAAACTGAGCAAGAGAACATTAGAGTGTCTAGTTTGAGAAACAGATGCTTCACAAGTCCTCAACTGGTAGCCTCATTAAATAGTATCCGCAAAACACCAGTCTCAACGTCAACAGTGAAGAGGCGACTCCGGGATGCTGGACTTCTAGGCAGAGTTGCAAAGAAAAAGCCATATCTCAAAATGACCAATAAATAAAAAATATTTAGATGGGCAAAAGAACACAGACACTGGACAGACGAACTCTGCCTAGAAGGACAGCATCCCGGAGTGTTCTGCCCCACCTGTACTGTGAAGGGAGTAGTACACAGCGTTGTATGAGATCTTCCGTTTCTTGGCAATTTCTCACATGGAAAAACCTTCATTTTTCAGAACAAGAACAGACTGACGAGTTGTCACATGCGCCAAATACAACAGGTGTAGTAGACTACCGTGAAATGCTTGCTTTTGAGCTCTTTCCCACAATGCAGAGTTAAAAAGTAAGAAAAATATGAGATATACGTGACTTATATTGTGTCATAATGGTACTTATTTGTAATGTCATTCATTAGCTTGGATAGGGTCGGTGACAGAGAGACAACCCAGCTTGTATTTCATGTAGCATTACAGTTTCAAGGCATGGGAGAAACTCTTCTCACTCCATTTGGTGGTTGGTCAGGAGTCAACCCTCCACTTCTTGAATGGAAAAAGAAAATATGTATTCAGTGTTGTCTGCTTGCCATGAGAAATAAAGTGTTTCATCTCGCATCATCATTTTAAAAGATCTGGTTGAATCTAGTGAATAAATAAATGTAGATAAAGGGTGTAGCTTTCTAGTGGTTCCTCTCTTTTGAAAACCTTAGGTTAGAGAGGGATAGTTTGCTATTACTTCTCACAACTCCTACAATATAGTTATGGTTGTGTGGTTTGGATATGCTGCTAATAATTCGTACCTAATTTTAAATATATTCTTCACTATTCCTAGTTTACTCTTAGTTATTGGCTGTACTGATACAGTATGTGGTATCTTCATTGTAGTTTTAACGAAACTGTCTCAAAATGTAGATACAATGGGTTTGACCTTGTCGTGTAGGCTACTATTTGGCTTGTCTTGTACCCATTGTTTGTCATTGTTATTAGTCTGTTCTGTGTTTCATTACAATATTGAAGTATTCAATTTTGTTTGGAGCATGGAAATTAATAGATAGCAGTGTAGTTCAGAGGGAAATACTGTAAGTAGCCAAATCAGATGTTGTTTTTAATATGCCTTCTAGTAGTGGTGCGAAACTGTGTATGTCCCTATAAACTTGTATTTGACTTAGTTTTTCCTCTCTCTCATCCTTTCAACAGCCTGATGGCAGAAGCAGGGATTGTATCTTCACTGAGATTGTTCTGGAGAACAATTACACTGCCTTCCAGAATGCCAAGTATGAGGGTTGGTATGTGGCTTTCACCAGGAAAGGGAGGCCCATCAAAGCCTCCAAGACGAGGGAGAACCAGAGAGAGGTCCATTTCATCAAGAGGCTACACAAGGGCCCACTACCTTTCCCCAACATGGACAGAATCAAACAATTTGAGTTTATCAGTTTTCCACCCCCCCGTCGAGCGAAACGGAACAGGAAATCACACTGCTGCCTAGTACAGAACAAATCGGACTAATATTGAGGAAAAATTTTAATTTTATTTTTGTATGTTTTTAATATGTGGAAATATTTCAAATGCGAAAAAGTCTAAAGTAATTTTGTTGTAAAATGATCCCATGTAAATCATGTAAGAGAGTAAATGAGATTTGTGTATATATTTAATATGACAGTGTGTATGTATGTGTTTTCTTTTGCTTTTTGATTGGTCCCGTGACAGAGTGGGTATTGCATAGGTACATTAATAAACATGTTCAGCTTGGTTATCACAAAACTTAAGTGTGACAAATGCAACATTTGACCTTTAGATCATCTCTCTCATTTGATATGACTGCTTTCTTCGTACTAGTGCTGAAATTGATTTCTAAGTTAAGAAAAGCTCTTCAGAAATGTACAGGAAGTAGTAATGTTCTTGTTTCACAGATCAGTGTGTACAATCAGTGCATAAAGAAAATGTATCCAGTATAAAAATATGTAGCCAAGTGGCATACCATTCTAACGAACTGCTATGCCAAAACATGATTTATTGCTCAGGTATGATTCTTTAAATCAGGGGTGTCAAACTCATTCCATGGAGTGCCGAGTGTCTGCGGGTTTTTGTTTTTTCCTTTTAATTAAGACCTAGAAAACCAGGTGAGGAGAGTTCCTTACTAATTAGTGACCTTAATTCATCAATCAAGTACAAGGGTGAAGCGAAAATCTGCAGATACTCTGCCCTCTGTGGAATGAGTTTGACACGTGCTTTAAATCATCCACCTACCAATATGTAGCCTAGCTACTGTACTTATAGTCAGAAATATGAAATAATTCGATTACTATCAAAGTGAGACATGTACTGATTATAGTTATTCAATTCCATGCTATTAATTCTGTTGCTTAGCCCTACTGTTTTGTACAATTACGTAAACGCTTCATTCAACAACACCAATCAAACCAACTCCTAACGCCATTCATTTTCTGTGTAGGATGAACTTGTCATGATTCCAAATTATCAATCACATGGATTTATGGCACTGTTATGACAGATCAAAAATGATATAGCCACTAAGCCCTTTATCAAGGAATAGGCCAATTATATTGTGGAGATTATCGCTTGTAATGAACTTGGCAAGGAAGTAAGACATGGATATTACAATTCATTATCATTAATAGCAAGAGATGTGGTCTTATGTTTATTTAATATTCATTTGATCTATTTTCAACCTGATGACAGATTCTTTTTTAGGAAAACCATTTGTTAATGTAGTCCTATGAAAGCCACAATCTGAATGACCCCACTGAAGGTGTTGATCCATTCATCCCTCACATCTGTCTTTTATTCAATCATCATCAAAAGCCAGATAAGAGCATCCATTTCCAAAACTGGGGTTTGTGTAATGCTTTTATAGGGACATTTTCCCCCGATCCTTTCATAATAGTGCTTAAATAAATTATAGCCTGCTGACATGGTATACACTGAGTGTACCAGACATTAGGAACACATTCCTAATATTGACTTGGAAGCCCCCTCTCAGAACAGCCTCAATTAAGTTGGGGGCATGGACTCTACAAGGTGTTGAAAGCGTTCCACAGGGATGCTGTCCCATATTGACTCCATTGCTTCCCACAGTTGTGTCAAGTTGGCTGGATGTCCTCTGGGTGGTGGACCTGTCTTGATACACACGGGAAACAGTGTATTCTTGACCTGTGTGCCTGGCACCTACTACCATACCCCGTTCAAAAGCACTTTTGTCTTGCCCATTCACCCTTTGAAAGGCACACATACACAATACATGTCTCAATTGTCAAGGCTAAAAATCCTTCTTTAACTTGTCTCCTCCCATTCATCTATACTGATTGAAGTGGATTTAACAAGTGACATCAATAAGGGATCATAGCTTTCACCTGGTCTGTCTTTTTAAAATGTTTTTCTTCTGCTAATACTAGGATGATTGAAGTGGAGTAACAGTTCTCTCTAGTGGTTATCATTGTATACTGCAACGGTAATTGTGCCCCATTGGGCTGATCAAGTCATTTTTGTTTGCTTCAGGTTTTCTTTTAGGATAAGCCCAATAACCCCATCAGAATAAACTGACCCTGGACCTGCACTCGCTGTGTTAGAAATGCTACAACCGTGTGACAAACGGAAACACGACCGTAAAGAGTTTCTCAATAGACCACTTTCTGTATTTACAAACATTTCCACACAAGGGCGATCTGCGTAAATTAGTGGAGGACAAGTCAATGTGCGGGGGTACCTGTTAGTCAAGGTAATTTGTAAATGTTGGTAGGGGTGAATTGACTATGGATAGATAATAAACAGCGAGTAGCAGCAGTGTACAAAACAAATGGGGGGGTGCAATTTAAAATAGTCTGGTGGCGATTTGATTAATTGTTCAGCAGTCTTATGGCTTGAGGGTAGAAGCTGTTGAGGAGCGTTTTGGTCCTAGACTTGGCGCTCCGTTAACTCCTGCCGTGTGGTAGCAGAGAAAACAGTCTATGACTTGGGTGACTGGAGTCTCTGTCATTTTCTTGGCCTTTCCTCTGACACCGCCTAGTATATATGTCCTGGATGGCAGGAAGCTTGGCCCCAGTGACGTCCCAGGCAGAATGAACTACCCTCTGTAGCGTCTTACGGTCAGATGTCGAGCAGTTGCCATACCAGGCAGGGATGCAACCAGTCAGGATGCTCTCGATGGTGTAGCTGTAGACATTTTTGAGGATCTGGGGACCAATGCCAAATATTTTCAGTCTCCTGAGGGGGAAAAGGTGTTGTCATGCCCTCTTCACGACTGTCTTGGTGTGTTTGGACCATGTTAGTTTGTTGGTGATATGGACACCAAGGAACTTGAACCTCTCAAACTGTTCCACTACAGCCCTATCCGATGAGAATGGGGGCCTGTTTGGCCCACCTTTTCCTGTAGTCCACAATCAGCTCCTTTGTCTTGCTCACATGGAAGGAGAAGTTATTGTCCTGGCACCACACTTCCAGGTCTCTGACCTCCTCCCTATAGGCTGTCTCATCGTTGTCGGTAGCAAACTTCATGATGGTGTTGGAGTCATGTTTGGCCACGCAGTCATGGGTGAACAGGTAGTACAGGATGGGACTAAGTACACAACCCTGAAGGGCCCCCGTGTTGAGGATCAGCAAGGCAGACGTGTTATTGCCTACTCTTCCCACCTGGGGGGCGGCTCGTCAGGAAGTCCAGCATCTAGTTACAGAAGGAAGTGTTAAGACCCAGGGTCCTTAGCTTAGTGATGAGCTTTGTGAGAACTATGGTGTTGAACGCTGAGCTGTAGTCATTGAACAAAATTCTCACATATAGTTAAAGTCAGAAGTTTACATACACTTAGGTTGGAGTCAGTAAAACTCGTTTTTCAACCACTCCACAAATTTCTTGTTAACAAACTATAGTTTTGGCAAGTCGGTTACGACATCTACCTTGTGCATGACACAAATCATTTGTCCAACAATTGTTGACATACAGATCATTTAACTTATAATTCACTGTATCACAATTTCAGTGGGTCAGAAGTTTACATACACTAAGTTGACTGTGCCTTTAAACAGCTTGGAAAATTCCAGAAAATGATGTCATGGCTTTAGAAGCTTCTGATAGGCTAATTGACATAATTTGAGTCAATTGGAGATGTACCTGTGGATGTATTTCAAGGCCTACCTCCAAACTCAGTGCCTCTTTGCTTGACATCATGGGAAAATCAAAGGAAATCAGCCAAGACCTAAAAAAAAAATTGTAGACCTCCACAAGTCTGGTTCATCCTTGGGAGCAATTTCCAAATGCCTGAAGGTACCGCGTTCATCTGTCCAAACAATAGTACGCAAGTATTAAAACCATGGGACCATGCAGCCGTCATAACGCACAGGAAGGAGACGCGTTCTGTCTCCTAGAGATGAACGTACTTTGGTGCGAAAAGTGCAAATATATCCCAGAACAATAGCAAAGGACCTTGTGAAAATGCTGGAGGAAACAGGTACAAAAGTATCTATATCCACAGTAAAACAAGTCCTATATCGACATTACCTGAAAGGCCGCTCAGCAAGAAAGAAGCCACTGCTCCAAAACCGCCATAAAAAAGCCAGACTACGGTTTGCAACTGCACATGGGGACGAAGAGCGTACTTTTTGGAGAAATGTCCTCTGGTCTGATGAAACAAAAATATAACTGTTTGGCCATAATGACCATTGTTATGTTTGGAGGAAAAAGGGGGAGGCAGAACAGGGCAGAACTGAAAAAGCATGTGCGAGCATGCCTGACTCAGTTACACCAGATCTGTCAGGAGGAATGGGCCAAAATTCACCCAACTTGTGGGAAGCTTGTGGAAGGCTACCCAAAACATTGGACCCAAGTTAAACAATTGAAAGGCAATGCTCCCAAATACTAATTGAGTGTATGTAAACTTCTGACCCACTGGTAATGTGATGAAAGCTGAAATAAATCATTCTCTTTACTATTATTCTAACATTTCACATTCTTAAAATAAATTGGTGATCCTAACTGACCTAAAATTTTTTTTTTTTTACTAGGATTAAATGTCAGGAATTGTGAAAAAACTGAGTTTAAATGTCCAGGTGGGAAAGGGCAATGTGGAGTGCGATTGAGATTGCGTTATCTGTGGATCTGTTGGGGCGGTATGCGAATTGGAGTGGGTCTAGGGTATCCGGCAGGATGCTGTTGATGTGAGACATGACCAGCCTTTCAAAGCACTTCATAGCTATTGACGTGAGTGATACGGGGCGATAATCATTTAGGCAGGTTACCTTCACTTCCTTGGGCACAGGGACTATTTTGGTCTGCTTGAAACATGTAGGTATTACAGACTCAGACAGGGAGAGGTTGAAAATGTCAGTGAAGACACTTTCCAGTTGGTCCGCGCATGCTTTGAGTACATGTCCTTGGTAATCCATCTGGCCCTGTAGCTTTGTGAATGTTGACCTGTATAAAGGTCTTGCTCAGATTGGCTGCCGAGAGCGTTATCACAAAGTCGTACAGAACAGCTGGTGCTCTCGTGCATGCTTCAGTGTTACTTGCCTCGAAGCGAGCATAAAAGGCATTTTGCTAGTCTGGTAGGCTCGCGTAACTGGGCGGCTCGCGAAACTGGGCAGCTCGCATCTGGGTTTCCCTTTGTAGTCCATAATAGTTGTCAAGCTCTGCCACATCCGTTGAGTATCAGAGCCGGTGTAGTAGGATTCAATCTTAATCCCGTATTGACACTTTGTTTGTTTGACGGTTCGTCTGAGGGCATAGCGAGATTTTTATAAGCGTCCGGATTAGTGTCCCGCTCCTTGAAAGTTAGCTCTAGCCTTTAGCTCGATGCGGATGCTGCCTGTAATCCATATCTTCTGGTGGGAATATATACGTACGGTCACTGTGGGAATGACGTAGTCGATGCACTTATTGATGAAGCCGTTGACTGAGGTGGTTTGCTCCTCAGAAAATCACATTGTAGGAGTTTTTTATGAATTTATTTGCAAATTATGGTGGAAAATAAGTATTTGGTCAATAACAAAAGTTTATCTCAATACTTTATTATATACCCTTTGTTGGCAATGACAGAGGTCAAACGTCTTCTGTAAGTCTTCACAAGGTTTTCACACACTGTTGCTGGTATTTTGGCCCATTCCTCCATGCAGATCTCCTCTAGAGCAGTGATGTTTTGGGGCTGTTGCTGGGCAACACGGACTTTCAACTCACTCCAAAGATTTTCTATGGGGTTGAGATCTGGAGACTGGCTAGGCCACTCCAGGACCTTGAAATGCTTCTTACGAAGCCACTCCTTCGTTGCCCGGGCGGTGTGTTTGGGATCATTGTCATGCTGAAAGACCCAGCCACGTTTCATCTTCAATGCCCTTGCTGATGGAAGGAGGTTTTCACTCAAAATCTCACGATACATGGCCCCATTCATACTTTCCTTTACACTGATCAGTCGTCCTGGTCCCTTTGCAGAAAAACAGCCCCAAAGCATGATGTTTCCACCCCCATGCTTCACAGTAGGTATGGTGTTCTTTGGATGCAACTCAGCATTCTTTGTCCTCCAAACATGACGAGTTGAGCTTTTACCAAAAAGTTCTATTTTGGTTTCATCTGACCATATGACTTTCTCCCAATCATCTTCTGGATCATCCAAATGCTCTCTAGCAAACTTCAGACGGGCCTGGACATGTACTGGCTTAAGCAGGGGGACACGTCTGGCACTGCAGGATTTTAGTCCCTGGCGGCGTAGTGTGTTATTGATGGTAGGCTTTGTTTCTTTGGTCCCAGCTCTCTGCAGGTCATTCACTAGGTCCCCCCGTGTGGTTCTGGGATTTTTGCTCACCGTTCTTGTGATCATTTTGACCCCACGGGGTGAGATCTTGCGTGGAGCCCCAGATCGAGGGAGATTATCAGTGGTCTTGTATATCTTCCATTTCCTAATATTTGCTCCCACAGTTGATTTCTTCAAACCAAGCTGCTTACCTATTGCAGATTCAGTCTTCCCAGCCTGGTGTAGGTCTACAATTTTGTTTCTGGTGTCCTTTGACAGCTCTTTGGTCTTGGCCATAGTGGAGTTTGGAGTGTGACTGTTTGAGGTTGTGGACATGTGTCTTTTATACTGATAACTAGTTCAAACAGGTGCCATTAATACAGGTAACAAGTGGAGGTCAGAGGAGCCTCTTAAAGAAGAAGTTACAGGTCTGTGAGAGCCAGAAATCTTGCTTGTTTGTAGGTGACCAAATACTTATTTTCCACCATAATTTGCAAATAAATTCATAAAAAATCCTACAATGTGATTTTCTGGATTTTTTTCTCTCATTTTGTCTGTCATAGTTGAAGTGTACCTATGATGAAAATTACAGGCCTCTCTCATCTTTTTAAGTGGGAGAACTTGCACAATTGGTGGCTGACTAAATACTTTTTTGCCCCACTGTATTTACATGTTGCTTATGAGTGCATTTCACACTACTTTTGGATTATAATTGGATTTTACGGCTCGTATGAATGTCCTGCTTAATATAATGTGTGTGTCATCATCGCAAATGTATTATACTCAAAAAAACAGTCAACAAGTAAAATTACTCTTTGGCTAGCTTTTGCTACAGCCTATATCAATGAGCAATAACATTCTAGCTAAAAACGGCTGCATCTAAAATAGTTATTTTGCAAAGATCACAACCAAATATAATCTTAGCGACTGTTCAAGCAAGGATCAATCATAATTTTAACCGTATGAAACCCCCAAAACGTTATTTTGTTTAGAAGTAATAAAAACGTAAATCTAGGCTATGTTGAACGTGCACAGATGGCGATAGCGAAGTCAAGCGCATCTGTGCATGACGTCTGTGTGTCAACTGCTGGAAAAGGGTCTGTAGCAGTTCTCAACAACATGGTTAAGTCTCATTTACCTAATGCATTTACAGATGAGCCAATCGGGAGAAAGGATTGAGGTTGCATGCTCCGCGGCAGTCGATATCCGCGCTTATAAACCCAGGGTCGTTACAATACCATAGAAGAAGAGCATCATGTGCACCATGGCTTGTGTTTATTTTGAAAGTCTATAACATTGGACTTGGTTATAAAACATAATCACTTAATGCTCCATTTGTTGAATTGTGTTGGACAACTGGTAGGTAGAGTGAGAAGACAACCTTACATTGGTAAAGTCAGCAACGGTGAAATCAGATAGACAACGCTAGTTAGCTACGCTACCAGTATAATCGACAAGCTAACCTTGTTACTAACAAGTTAAACGTTTCTTATAATCGATTTTCGACGCCGAAAACCCTCTACATTGTAGCCAACGTATGAGACGTCATTATCTTCTATAAATGGTTTGGGAAGGGTGGCTCTCTTCACGTCTTTTTACTCGATTTCTTAGCGCAAACATGTTGAATTGCTTTGTTTACCTTTTGAATTAGATGGCATTTACCCCTAATGATCCCAGAGTGCAATGCGTTATTTACATTATGTAGTAAACGGGAAATAAGGCCATTTTTTATTAACAACAAATCAATACAGAAAGCACATGAGGGAACACAAGTATATATAGATTATAAACAATGGACAATTGAGCTAGGGGGTACAATATCACATTACAATTAGACAAGGACCTTAAGGGAGATACATACACTTACAATTTTAACAGCTTTTTTGTTAGTAGAGTATTTAACTGTCTTAAAATACAGTTCAATTTATTTTTGTAGGGTAAGAAAGTGTGTTTTTTTGTTTGTAAATTTACATTTGTGTATATGAAATTTGGCCAAAAGAATGAAATTAATTACATAAAAATGTTTCAGCTTATTTCTATCATATGTAAAGAATCCAAGCAGTAAATCTCTGATGTTTGTTTTCCTTAAACTTCTTCATATAGTGGTTGGCAAGATAATATTTATTTAACTTCCTTAATTTTGTTAACAAGTGTGTGGCAACATCCAAACTTTTTTCCAACAGATAGTATCAATAAATTAATTCCAATAAGGCATGACATAAGGTATAGATAGATACAACATCCTGCTGAAACAAGGCTCGTATCGCTCTGTTGTTGAATGGACCAAAAGATAAACAAATCTTTCCTACTGATGAGTCAACATGGTCAATAGAAGGTAGGCTCTGAGGATCAGGTCTTGACAAATTCCTGAATAACAGAGCAACACCTGAGGGAATGGCATCTAAAACAATTGCAAAATCTTTAGGTCTTACAGGGACCTTGTAAAGTGATAAGAATTCCTTATAACTGAGTAAAAGACCCTCTGCATTTACCAGTTGGCTCACCAATAGGATATTATTTCGGAACCAATATTCTAAAAACAAAGAAGTATTTTTATACAATATATCCCGATTATTCCATATATAATATCTGTGTGGAGAAAAAAATCTGTTTATAAATTAAGGACCATGACAAGAAAACCTGCCGATGAAAAGCAGAAAGTTTCACTGGAATTTTGTCAATATTATAATTGCAAAACAACATGAAGTTAAGGCCACCAAAAGTTGAGAAGACATGATGAGGAATACAATTCCAGATAGAAGTGGGTCTTCTTAGGAATTATTTTATCCAATTGATCTTAAAAGTATTATTTAAAGTAGTAAAGTCCAGAAAATTCAGTCCACCATTCTCATAAGTGTTCATGACAACAGTTTTCCTAATGTAATAGGTACGGTTTCTCCAAAGAAAGTTGAAAAGCATCTGGTCTATCTCCTTCTTATTTCTTACTGTCAAGATATAAAGATAGAGTGCCATATGTTAGTCTAGAGATACCTTCAGCCTTGGTTATTAGGACTCTACCTTTTAAAGATAAGTCCCTCTGTAGCCATTGATTTAGCTTCTTCTGGGGTTTTTTAATAAGAGGGTTAAATTTAGTAAGCCTCTAGACTTCTGATCCTTTGTAATGGTTATGCCTAAATATGTAAGTTCTTCTTTTACTGGAATACCATAATATGAAGGTGTCACACAATCTTTGACAGCTATGAGTTCACATGTATTAATGTTAAAATATAGACCAGACGCTTTGGAAAAGGATTGTATCACATTGATCGATATGGGAATTTGGTTAGCGTCTTTCAGAAAAAGTGTAGTATAATCAGCCAGCTGGCTTGTAATAATTTCTTTACCAGCTGTGGAAATACCTTCTACAGGACTATTATTTAAAGAATTTGCAAGAAGTTGGGTGATTAATAAAAACAGGTACGGAGATAGGACAACCTTGCCTAATTCCTCTCTTTAACTCAAATCTAGGTGAGGTGCCATATTTCAATTTGATTGAGCTGTTACCATTTGAAAAAGTGTAGTATAATCAGCCAGCTGGCTTGTAATAATTTATAATAATTTACCATTTGCATGGAGAGTCTTAATGGCCTACAGAAAAAAATCCCCAAAGCCAAGACTCTCAAGGGAGTGGAAGAGAAACTGATGCTCTACTGTGTCAAATGCTTTATAAAAAAATCTAAAAATAATATGAAGCTATCCTCAGTTATTAGGTCTGAGTAGTCAAGTATGTCCCCTACCTGACACCCTAGACCCACTCCAATTTGCTTACCGCCCCAATAGGTCCACAGACGACGCAATCACACTGCCCTAACCCATCTGGACAAGAGGAATACCTATGTGAGAATGCTGTTCATTGACTACAGCTCAGCATTTAACACCATAGTACCCTCTAAACTCGTCATCAAGCTCTAGACCCTGGGTCTCGACCCCGCCCTGTGCAACTGGGTACTGGACTTCCTGACAGGCCGTCCCCAGGTGGTGAGGGTAGGTAACAACATCTCCACCCAGCTGATCCTCAACACTGGGGCCCCACAAGGGTGTGTTCTGAGCCCTCTCCTGTACTCCCTGTTCACCCAAGACTGCGTGGCCATGCACGCCTCCAACTCAATCATCAAGTTTGCGGACGACACTACAGTGGTAGGCTTGATTACCAACAACGACGAGACAGCCTACCGGGAGGAGGTGAGGGCCCTTGGAGTGTGGTGTCAGGAAAATATCCTCACACTCAACGTCAACAAAACAAAGGAGATGATTGTGGACTTCAGGAAAGAGCAGAGGGAGCACCCCCCTATCCACATCGACGGGACAGTAGTGGAGAGGGTAGTAAGTTTTAAGTTCCTCGGCGTACACATCACAGACAAACTGAATTGGTCCACCCACACAGACAGCGTTGGGAAGAAGACGCAGCAGCGCCTCTTCAACCTCAGGAGGCTGAAGAAATTTGGCTAGTTACCAAAAGCACTCACAAACTTCTACAGATGCACAATCGAGAGCATCCTGTCGGGCTGTATCACCGACTGGTACGGCAACTGCTCCGCCCACAACCATAAGGCTCTCCAGAGGGTAGTGAGGTCTGCACAACGCATCACCGGGGGCAAACTACCTGCCCTCCAGGACACCTACACCACCCGATGTCACAGGAAGGCCATAAAGATCATCAAGGACAACAACCACCCGAGCCACTGCCTGTTCACCCCGCTATCATCCA